>NC_134357.1:24338164-24638164 GCF_048569485.1 Anomaloglossus baeobatrachus
CGAGACCGAAGGCAAAGCCGCCTCAAGAAACTGCCATTGGCGTTTTACTGAAGCGTTTTTTTTTATTTAAAGCAAAAATAATAGCAAAGCGCTCCAAAAATGTCAGTCATCTTTTGAAGTTTTCCATTGACTCGTATAAAGTATGAAGGGTCTTCCGAGTGTAAAATGCTAGAGAATTTGCTGGTCACATATTTTTAACCCCTTACTGTTTTTAGAAGGATTTCAAAAGCCTGAATGTATGCACAGCAAATTGTTTTTACATAGAAATGCATATATTCACTCTTTTGAGGCATTTTCTGAAATGGTTTTCAGCCTGAAAAAGACATTGTGTGCACATTCTCTGAGGGAGCATTGCATTAAAGTTAGCGAAACGCGTGGTCTACATACCTATCAGCCGTTCTCCTACTAGCGGTGTTCCTATCAGCTGTTCTCCTACCAGAATTTCTCCTACCAGCCGTTCTCCTACCAGCCGTTTCCTACCAGTCGTTCTCCTACCAGCCGTTCTCCTACCAGCCGTGCTACTACCAGCCATTCTCCTACCAGCCGTGCTCCTACCAGCCGTTCTCCTACCAGCCGTTCTTCTACCAGTCGTTCTTCTACCAGTCGTTCTTCTACCAGTCGTGCTCCTACCAGCCGTTCTTCTACCAGCCGTGCTCCTACCAGCCGTGCTCCTACCAGCTGTTCTTCTACCAGCCGTGCTACTACCAGCCATGCTCCTACCAGCCGTTCTCCTACCAGCCATTCTTATATCAGCCATTCTCCTACCAGCCATTCTCTTACCAGCCGTTCTCCTACTAGCCGTTCTTCTACCAGCCGTTCTTCTACCAGCCGTTCTCCTACCAGCCGTGCTCCTACCTGCCGTTCTTCTACCAGCCGTTCTCCTACCAGCCGGGCTCCTACCAGCCGTGCTCCTACCAGCCGTGCTCCTACCAGCTGTTCTTCTACCAGCCGTGCTACTACCAGCCATGCTCCTACCAGCCGTTCTCCTACCAGCCATTCTTCTATCAGCCATTCTCCTACCAGCCATTCTCTTACCAGCCGTTCTCCTACTAGCCGTTCTTCTACCAGCCGTTCTTCTACCAGCCGTTCTCCTACCAGCCGTGCTCCTACCTGCCATTCTTCTACCAGCTGTTCTCCTACCAGCCGGGCTCCTACCAGCCGTGCTCCTACCAGCCATTCTTCTACCATCCGTTCTTCTACCAGCCGTTCTCCTACCAGCCATTCTCCTACCAGCCATTCTTCTACCAGCCGTGCTACTACCAGCCATGCTCCTACCTGCCGTTCTTCTACCAGCCGTTCTTCTACCAGCCGTGCTCCTACCAGCCATTCTTCTACCAGCCGTTCTCCTACCAGTCGTTCTCCTACCAGTCGTTCTCCTACCAGCCGTTCTTCTACCAGCTGTGCTCCTACCAGCCGTGCTCCTACCAGCCATTCTTCTACCAGCCGTTCTCCTACCAGCCATTCTTCTACCAGCCGTTCTCCTACCAGCCGTTCTTCTACCAGCCATTCTTCTACCAGCCATTCTCCTACCAGCCGTGCTCCTACCAGCCATTCTTCTACCTGCCGTTCTTCTACCAGCCATTCTCCTACCAGCCGTGCTCCTACCTGCCGTTCTTCTACCAGCCGTTCTTCTACCAGCCGTTCTTCTACCAGCCGTTCTTCTACCAGCCATTCTCCTACCAGCCGTTCTTCTACCAGCCGTGCTCCTACCAGCCGTTCTCCTACCAGCCGTGCTCCTACCAGCCGTTCTCCTACCAGCCGTTCTCCTACCAGCCGTTCTCCTACCAGCCGTTCTCCTACCAGCCGTGCTCCTACCAGCCGTTCTCCTACCAGCCGTTCTCCTACCAGCCGTTCTTCTACCAGCCGTTCTCCTACCAGCCGTTCTCCTACCAGCCGTTCTCCTACCAGCCGTTCTCCTACCAGCCGTTCTCCTACCAGCCGTTCTCCTACCAGCCGTTCTCCTACCAGCCGTTCTCCTACCAGCCGTTCTCCTACCAGCCGTTCTCCTACCAGCCGTTTTTCTACCAGCCGTGCTCCTACCAGCCGTTCTCCTACCAGCCGTTCTCCTACCAGCCGTTCTCCTACCAGCCGTTCTCCTACCAGCCGTTCTCCTACCAGTCGTTCTCCTACCAGCCGTTCTCCTACCAGCCGTTCTCCTACCAGCCGTTCTCCTACCAGCCGTTCTCCTACCAGCCGTTCTCCTACCAGCCGTTCTTCTACCAGCCGTTCTCCTACCAGCCGTGCTCCTTGCCTTGTGCTAAGTATATAAGCCTTTGGATGCCATAGTATTATAGTTGGCTTTGACTTATTTTTGGTGTTTTGTTTTTTTATCCTTATCACCATTATTTCTTTTGACTCATTGTCCTGCATTTTATGTTGTTCTTGCCAGTTTATTTCTTGCATTTTGCATTTTATATATTATTGCATTATTATTCATTGCGCTTTATGATGATATTTTGATTATTACTGCTGTGACTATTTGCTCATCAGTTTGGCCTTTCTGCAGGTCTAGTTGTTTTTCTGCACTGTTATATCCTAGGTGTATAGGTTTTTAGATCTTTTCGCGCTTTTTTAAATTGTATTTATTTCTGTTTGTGTCTACAAGAAATTGTAGTATATTTTATTACACTTCTTTATTGTGTGCCTTCTCAAAGAGTCAGACAAAAGGGCTTCAAAAACTGCATCTGAAAAAAACCCCACTTGTGATTGTGCTGTGTTTTTACAGGCAAAATAAATGTAACAAACATATTCTACTTCTAAAAACTGTAACCGCATTTTCGTGCTTGTAGTCTGCTGTGTGGCTGACGTTTGCCGGTAAGCACAGGCGACGCTCGCTGTGTTTGCCCTGAGCTGTGGAGTTACCAAATCTTATTGTCACAATCGTCTCCCTGCATGTTGTGACCAGTGACAGCCTTTGGACTGGAGCCTCTCATTTGGCTCTCTTCATTTAAATGGGTTTCATTTCTCTTGGCACTGAAGTGGTTAAGTGCCAGTTTTGCTATTGCAGCTTCTTCAAAGCAGTTCCTGGCTGAGTGATTAGCTGCATTCACTAAATAGTCATGTCCTTCAGCTTTACATAGTGGTGTATCCCAGCATTCCCTGCTGAAGATACAAAGTCATTTGTGTCCTGGCCACCTTTGAGGAAGGTTCTGCTAGTCTAGTTCCTGTGCTCAGGTTATATCCTTTTGGTTGTTATTTTACCCGTTTGTCTTTACTTCCCTGGTGTGTTGTTAATGCAACAGTGAGGACTAGTGAACCCCACCTGCCCCTCACTAATCATGGCTACTACAGGGTCTTCCGAGGGTCCCAGGTTCCTGTTCGGCGACAGTTGCAGAAACTGTATAAGGGCTGGTGAGGGTAAGAGGGACAGCTCAGGTGAGGTTAGGAGGTGCCCACCTACCCCTCTCACTAGTTCCAGGGCCTCCCGTTAGGTTTGTGTCCCTTGTGCCCCCCTTTATCTTGTGTTTTTTACTGTGCTTCAGACACACATAGGTTTGAATGCACCACCAAGCAAGCGTGACACTTATGCCTCGTCCGCAGTGAAGCATGCATGCACCATCTCTTCTGTACATTTAATCTACTTGATATAAACTATTGTCCTATAATGGGATTGTTCATAGATTCACAGACTCAAATATCCCCGCATACCTCAAACCCCAAAACCCACTGCCCAACCCCTCAACATATGTGTAGTTCATTATGTATCCCGCTCTTTAAAAAAAAAAAAAAAAAAGCATAAATAATGCACCCCTGCCCCTATGGTGCCCTTGGTAGCCCCCTGTACCCCTGCCGGGGCCAGTCCCCGAGGCATAATCTGCTATAGGCGCGATTTACAAAGTAATACTACCCCATACAGCCAAGATAATTAAAACGAGAAGCGTCAATTAAGAGGATGAATTTGGAAGGTGAATTATTGGAACGTGTACAAGTTGTAAGCTCATTACTGGAAGAATGAAGAGCGCAGGAGCCGAGCGCAGCCGCGAGATAGAAGCCGTGAGTGGGAAGACAAGTGAGGAACGGAAAAGCAGATTGTGTAGGAGAAGTGAGTAGGTGTTTACCAGGGAAAACACAAGTGAGGGGGTAGCGGGTGTATAAAGCTAGACAGGGGTGTAACTATAGTGGGGGCCGTGGTGCCCGTCCCACCCTCACCCGAGCCCTGGTGCTTAAAGCCACTTTGCCGCACAAGAAGTCAACTATAAATGGCACAGATTGTGGACTGGGGCTAGGTCTGCTCACACTGCTGTGATATGTACCAAGACTTCAACCTCGGTTCAGAAGAGAGAAGATTTTGTTGCTGCCATGTTGACCTCACAGACTTGGATTAATTACCAGCTGTGGTTGCAAACAATATTGGCAGTCATGATCTCCACTTTTGCATGGACCATCCAATATCTATGGGACGACCATAGATCACGGTGATGCCCAAAAACAGCTCTCTGCCAGCTTTCTCAGTCCTGTAGATAATTCATTTTTGAATGTGGGGGGCTAGGACCACCATTATTGTGATTGGTACTAACTTTCCCCAGCCCCACGCGCTCACTGCCTGGGAGTAACTCTAGACTCTGATCTCTTGTTCAAGCCACACATCCAAGCCCTCTTCACCTCCCGCCGCCTCCAACTCAAAAATATTTCCCAGATTCCTACATTCCTTTCCCAAGAAGCTGCAAAAACCCTAGTACATGCTCTCATCATCTCCCGTCTGGACTATTGCAATCCTCTGCTCTGTGGCCTCCCTTCTATCACTCTGGCACCCTACAATCTATTCTAAACTATGCGGCCCGACTAATCCACCTGTCCCACCGCTATACCCCGACCTCGCCTCTCTGCCAATGCCTTCACTGTCTTCCCATTGCCCTATGACTCCAGTTCAAAACCCTAACCATAACCTACAAAGCCATCCACAACCTGTCTCCTCCATACATCTGTGACCTAGTCTCCTGGTACTTACCTACATGCAACCTCCGATCTTCATAAGATCTCCTTCTCTACTCCCCTCTCATCTCCTCTTCCCACAATCACGTAAAAGATTTCTCCTTCGCATCCCTCATACTCTGGAACGCTCTACCCCAACATATCAGACCCTTTGCTACCTTGACAAGCTTCAAAAGGAACCTGAGGACCCACCTCTTTCGACAAGCTAACAACCTGCCATAACCCTCAGTCCGATATAGCACCGCACGACCATCTCCACCCTCAGCTACTGTATCCTCACCCATCCCTTGTAGACTGTGAGCCCTTGCGGGCAGGGTCCTCGCCTACTGTATCCTCACTCATCCCCTGTAGACTATGAGCCCTTGCGGGCAGGGTCCTCATCTACTGTATCCTCACCCATCCCCTGTAGACTGTGAGCCCTCATGGGCAGGGTCCTCACCTACTGTATCCTCACTCATCCCCTGTAGACTATGAGCCCTTGCGGGCAGGGTCCTCTCTCCTCCTGTACCAGTCTGTGCCTTGTTTTGTTTATGATTATTGTACTTGTCCCTAATATGTATACCCCTTTTCACATGTAAAGCGCCATGGAATAAATGGCGCTATAACAATATCATAGTACTACTGATAAGGGACTCAGGGTGCGGTATTTGATCACTTTGGGGAGGTCTAAGTAGTTAAACCACCTACTGATGTAATATGTATCTGACCGACAAAAATACTTGGCTGACCTGCCACCTACTGACTCTGAGCACTCGCAACTTTCTATAGATATCTGAATGATATGAATTACCTGGATCATTGAGGAGAAAAAGATTAGGAAAGAAATCCTATAACATAAAGAAAAAACACTGCAGGTAAATAATAAGAAAAGTAATGAAACCCAATTTCCCCGTCTCACCAATATGGGTAGCCCAGTCAGTGCATCATAGAGCAGCACAATGCCCCCAACCAGTCCGGTGACCTGCGCTGCCGTCCTTGGTGATTCTGACCCATCCAATGATGAGCGTCTCTTTCCCTGAGCATCCTGCACTACGATGGCCGGTACCTCCAGCATCCCTTCTGCCCCACCTTCCCCGGCCCCTCCTCTGTTCCCAGAAGCAGGACAGCAGCAAGCGTGGTATATAGTCACTCCTAAACATCCAAGGCCCGTGCCCACCCCACCTAATAGTAGTAGCTGGAAGCACAGCCCAAAGCCCAATCCAATCCGACTAGCCAGGAAGTGGCAACCACGTGTGTAGAACCTGCGGGCATTGTCATGCCACCCAATAGATGGCAACGTGGACAGTACGAAAGAAGCTGCCCAAATTCCGAGAGCCCCTTGCAACGCCTGTCTTCGTGCACCACCCAACCTGTAACTAACAGGCCAGCGCACCATCCACATTCGATGATAAGAGAGACAGGCCACGGTCAGACACGTGGACAATGCTAGTGTGTAATACGTGGACACAAACACCTTGCACAATCCCTCATTCCATTCGTATCCCGGAGAATGTCTTCTTCTCAGCTGCACCACAGAAAACAATGATAAGGGCACAGCAGCCATGAGTAGATGTGTTCCTGCCAACAGGCAGAGGAGCAGTTCCAGAGGGCGAGGGCGCTGCCCGCTCCCACCGCGGCTGGCTAAGCTCAGGATGCTCCAGGCGTTTGCAAGTAACGATAGGGCACCACATGCCAGCCATGATACTGAGTTGTTCTGATATAGCTCATCGGCCTCATCCTGATCAGAGGTTCGTGGCATTTTAAGAGAGAAGGTTGATATTGTGTTGTTGATTCCTTCTTCAATTTTTGCTCTTTGTTGTTCTCAATTTTTACTTTTTGGCTTTTTTTGTAGATTGACTTTCTCAAATGCAACAATCTGACGACTAAAATTAGAGTAACACTTTTCAAAAATTCTACCCTCAACTGTCAAACTCTTATTTTCAAAATCTGACTTGACCCTCTGCCATTGCCTTCAACATTTCTCCTTAAACCTCTTCTGCTGCCTCTTCAATTTCTTCTTGCCTAGTTATAGACTTGGCCAAACATTTCAGTTCCTCACTAAACCCACCTTTATCTTCCTACACTTGGACACAAATCTTTCTGCTCACCTTTCCCGCTGCCCAGACTTTTCTGTGACCATTAGTTGGTCTTCTTCCTACTTCTTCCTTGTCTTCTCTTCACTCTCCAATACCGTATCTTTCCAAACTCTTTCCTTGGCCAAGTCTTCCAAAATCTTCTCTAAGACTCTACCTTACTCTTTGTATCTACTTCCATGGACTCTTCAACCATCAATCATTTCTACCCTTGCCCTTCCAAACACCCTTTTTCCACCATTCACCCGTCCAAGGCTCTTCAAGTCTCTCCACTACTTTAAAGGTCCCTCATTTCCACCCCTAGCGTGCAAATTTATAGCAACGTATCCACCTCTAATGTCTTGTTAGCCCTTTACAACTGGACGTCCCTGCGCTCTACCCTATATTTCCCATCTCTCGGTCCATCAACTCTCCATTCCAGGAAATCAATTTTGACTAAGAGCCTTTTTGAAATATGTTGGTTGCTTTCCGTGAGCCAAATCCTTGCAGTCTCTCGTCGATATGTGCCGTCTCCTCCACGGTGTGCGCGCCTCCTTTTTCTCCACTGATTCCCGGTAGCGTCTTGGGAATTGCACACAGTCTTGTGATAATTGCAGTCACTCTCTGTAGGAGAGCTCATACCACTTCTGATGCTTGACGTGGAATCCCCGAAGAACGTCTCCTGAGGGAAGACCGAAAAAAATATCATGATAGTGCACTATCTAGTCAGTCCGTCTATCTCCTTCTGACACAAATTATGGTGCACATTAAGACTAAGAAATGAAAACGCAAGATTGAGCTAAAGTGCTCTAGGGAGAGATCAAACCCCTTTTTGGCAAAACTCAGAGATTTCTGTTCCAGATTTTCAGTAACAGAAATCTCCAAACTGTGTGAAAGGGGTATGTTCATTTCTGGAATTAGTGGAGGTCAACTAGACTTCAAGAACGGCACTCTCTCTCATATCTCTAACTTCTTATATATATGTTTTACTCTTTGCATATACTTTGCACAGTAACTGTGTAACTAAGTAACTGAGTAACTTAGCTGAGTTACATATGACCCCCAGTAGATTGTGGAACATGATGTATTTTTGGGTTTTAATTGGTGGGTGCCTGGGTGCTGGGACTCCACAGATCACCAAACAAAGGGGTAGACAGGTACTGTTCTTTTCTCAGACCGGAGTTCTGGTCCATAGACTGTTCTCAAGGAACTACTGTGTTATATCCCAACAACCAAGTTAGAAGAAGATCCAGGGCTGAAAATTTAGTAGGGGACCCATCCCATTTCTGGAACCCTAAACCCACCTGATAGCAAAGTATAGATGAGATGACTACTCAAGTTTATGGTCCAGTCCTCTGAACTAAAGTTTATGGAAGTAATGGAGACTATCAAGCCTGACTTCAAAACTTAGCATTAGACTTCAAAAGAGAGAGAAGTGGCTACTCTCTGTCTACTTTTGGGTTTGGATAGGATCACTAAATGGCCTTGAAAAGACTATAAGCTGGTCATTGAATACATGAATGGTAGAGATCCCAAAGGTGGTGGAGCACACAAGGCACGTGCCCTCCATTTAGTCTTACATTAATGTAGCACTCCAGAATTTTTTTCCCCCATATGCATGGAATCAAATCATGGAATCATAGAATGGTAGAGTTGGAAGGGACCTCAAGGGCTATGGGGTCAGACACCCTGCGAATGCAGGTTTTCCTAAATCATCCCAGCTATATGTTCATCCAGCTTCTACTTGAAGATTTCCATTGATTGAGAGCTCACTACCTCCCGTGGTCGCCTCTTCCACCCTCAGACTACCCTCACTGCCTCCCGTGGTCGCCTGTTCCTGTCTCTGACTGCCCTCACTGCCTCCTGTGGTCGCCTGTTCCACTCTCTGACTGCCCTCACTGCCTCCCATAGTAGCCTCTTCCACTCTCTGACTGCCCTCACTGCCTCCCGTGGTAGTCTGTTCCACTCTCTGACTGCCCTCACTGCCTCCCGTGGTAGTCTGTTCCACTCTCTGACTGCCCTCACTGCCTCCCGTGGTAGTCTGTTCCACTCTCTGACTGCCCTCACTGCCTCTCGTGGTAGCCTGTTCCACTCTCTGACTGCCTTCACTGTCAGAAAGCTTTTCCTAATGTCTAATCTGAATCTCCTTCCTTTTAGTTTCCTCCCATTGCTTCTTGTACTTCCTTTTGTAATTCATCATCAGCAATACTCGAGCTGTATAATGGTTCATACTGTTGCACTTGAAACCATACACTTCCCTACCTGCATTTTCGGCATCTGTGTTATGTGACCACCAGTTCAGTGCATGCTTTTCTGAGAAGAGATAAAGTCAGATTCTCCCCTCCTGTGAACTACCTCATCAGACCTCTCCTGGCAGCGCTCAGCCCCCTCCCTCCTAAGCTGAACTCTGCTTATTCCTCTGGATGTTTCCATGTGCAGCTGAGAATATTAGCACTGCAGTTTTAGTTAAGTTCAATGGTTAACTGCAATTATCAACACTCCTGACTCTCATTGCCTTCTTCTTTCATCTGTAAGGTCTGTGTGGAGTACATTCAGTATACCAGATTATACAGATTCAGCCTGTCTCCCTGCCTCCTGCTTGAAAGAACTGACAAGTAGAATCCTATTACAAGCAGAAGGTAGGGAAACAATCCAAAGCTATACTAGAAGATACAGATTCAGCCTGTCTCCCTGCCTCCTGCTTGAAAGAAATGACACGGAGAATCCTATTAAAAGCAGGTAGACAATATAAAGATATACTAGAAGATACAGATTCAGCTTGTCTCCCTGCCTACTGCTTGAAAGAACTGACAAGGAAAAACCTATTACAAGCAGGAGGCAGGGAAACAATCTAAAGCTATACTAAAAAGGTACAGATTCAGCCTGTCTCTCTGCCTCCTGCTTGAAAGAACTGACAAGGAGAAACCTATTACAAGCAGAAGGCAGGGAGACAATCTAAAGCAATATTAGAAGATACAGATTCAGCCTGTCTCCCTGCCTCCTGCTTGAAAGAACTGACAAGGAGAAACCTATTACAAGTAGGAGCCAGAGAGACAAGCAAAAGCTGCATCAGATGAGACCAACATTTGCTGTTAGATAAGGGTCAGAGCAGTGCATTTGCTATGGGATGAGACTCTCCTCTGCAAAGCAAAGGGAAATATAGTCTTCTATAGACTTATATCAGTAATCAATATGGCAGACAACCCCAAAATAAGAGTCTATACATTATTCAATTAGTTTAGCCTGTGCTTCACTATATAAGCAAAGAAAACTTGCTGGAGTGCTCCATTTTCAGCAAACAAATATTTTCTTGCCCAAAATTGTGGCATATGTTGGGCACAGTTACCATAAACTCGATCCCTTTAAGGATCAGACTGCAGGACGGTCCTGGCAAAACTGGAACTTTTGGCAAGTAGGCTTTGGTATCAGCCACATCCGCACTGCACTAATATCCATTATATCTCACCTAATCCTCTCAGTTTCCTGCCTATAAAATAACAAGTGTTTTATGGACTATCACATCCACTCTGCATCCATCTGGCCCGGTCCTGCTGAATATATAAGATTTAAGGTTTGAGGTTTTGCATTTGTATGAACGACTCTGGCATCGCTCAATGGGCACCTGCAGCCGAGCATCGATCATTCCTCCTCCTTGGCAGGAGCACAGATGTCGGAATAGGCTTTTATGGATATTTAATACTGAAAATATTGAGTTATCCAGAGAGAATGACTATAAATCTTCATTAAAAGTTCTCTTTTTCGTTGCCCCGGCCCTGCACTTATCTACTGGTCTAACCAAAGTGGAAAGTAATAGAGGGTCTGGCCATAGGGTCATTAGGTGGGACGGGCTGCCGAAATGGATGAGAGGAACAGTATTTACTAACAGATTATAGTAAATGAATTACATGTACTATGTGTGACCGATGTCAGCAGGCTGCTTGTCAGCCAGTACTTAGGGGTAGATGATAGGGTTAGGGTATATTTTGGAGGTTATACACTGTAGGGTTAGGGCAGATGATGGAGGTTATACACTGTGGCGTTAGGATAGATGATGGAGGTTATACACTGTAGGGTTAGGGTAAATGATGGAGGTTATATACTGTGGGGTTGGGGCAGATGATGGAGGTTATACACTGTAGGGTTAGGGTAAATGATGGAGGTTAAATACTGTAGGGTTAGGATAAATGATGGAGGTTATATACTGTGGGGTTGGGGCAGATGATGGAGGTTATATACTGTGGGGTTGGGGCAGATGATGGAGGTTATATACTGTGGGGTTGGGGCAGATGATGGAGGTTATATACTGTGGGGTTGGGGCAGGTGATGGAGGTTGTATACTGTGGGGTTGGGGCAGATGATGGAGGTTATATACTGTGGGGTTGGGGCAGATGATGGAGGTTATATACTGTGGGGTTGGGGCAGGTGATGGAGGTTATATACTGTAGGGTTGGGGCAGATGATGGAGGTAATATACTGTGGGGTTAGGATAGATGATGGAGGTTATATACTGTGGGGTTGGGGCAGATGATGGAGGTTATATACTGTAGGGTTGGGGCAGATGATGGAGGTTATATACTGTGGGGTTAGGGCAGATGATGGAGGTTATATACTGTACGGTTAGGATAGATGATGGAGGTTATATACTGTGGGGTTAGGGCAGATGATGGAGGTTATATACTGTACGGTTAGGATAGATGATGGAGGTTATATACTGTAGGGTTAGGGCAGATGATGGAGGTTATATACTGTAGGGTTAGGATAAATGATGGAGGTTATATACTGTGGGGTTGGGGCAGATGATGGAGGTTATATACTGTGGGGTTGGGGCAGATGATGGAGGTTATATACTGTGGGGTTGGGGCAGGTGATGGAGGTTATACACTGTAGGGTTAGGATAAATGATGGAGGTTATATACTGTGGGGTTGGGGCAGATGATGGAGGTTATATACTGTGGGGTTGGGGCAGATGATGGAGGTTATATACTGTGGGGTTGGGGCAGGTGATGGAGGTTATATACTGTGGGGTTGGGGCAGATGATGGAGGTTATATACTGTGGGGTTGGGGCAGATGATGGAGGTTATATACTGTGGGGTTGGGGCAGGTGATGGAGGTTATATACTGTGGGGTTGGGGCAGATGATGGAGGTTATATACTGTGGGGTTGGGGCAGGTGATGGAGGTTATATACTGTGGGGTTGGGGCAGATGATGGAGGTTATATACTGTGGGGTTAGGATAGATGATGGAGGTTATATACTGTGGGGTTGGGGCAGATGATGGAGGTTGTATACTGTGGGGTTGGGGCAGATGATGGAGGTTATATACTGTGGGGTTGGGGCAGATGATGGAGGTTATATACTGTGGGGTTGGGGCAGGTGATGGAGGTTATATACTGTAGGGTTGGGGCAGATGATGGAGGTTATATACTGTGGGGTTAGGATAGATGATGGAGGTTATATACTGTGGGGTTGGGGCAGATGATGGAGGTTATATACTGTAGGGTTGGGGCAGATGATGGAGGTTATATACTGTGGGGTTAGGGCAGATGATGGAGGTTATATACTGTACGGTTAGGATAGATGATGGAGGTTATATACTGTGGGGTTAGGGCAGATGATGGAGGTTATATACTGTACGGTTAGGATAGATGATGGAGGTTATATACTGTGGGGTTAGGGCAGATGATGGAGGTTATATACTGTGGGGTTAGGGCAGATGATGGAGGTTATATACTGTGGGGTTAGGGCAGATGATGGAGGTTATATACTGTACGGTTAGGATAGATGATGGAGGTTATATACTGTGGGGTTAGGGCAGATGATGGAGGTTATATACTGTACGGTTAGGATAGATGATGGAGGTTATATACTGTGGGGTTGGGGCAGATGATGGAGGTTATATACTGTGGGGTTAGGGCAGATGATGGAGGTTATATACTGTGGGGTTAGGGCAGATGATGGAGGTTATATACTGTAGGGTTAGGGCAGATGATGGAGGTTATACACTGTGGGGTTAGGGCAGATGATGGAGGTTATACACTGTGGGGTTGGGGCAGATGATGGAGGTTATATACTGTAGGGTTAGGGCAGATGATGGAGGTTATATACTGTGGGGTTAGGGCAGATGATGGAGGTTATATACTGTGGGGTTAGGGCAGATGATGGAGGTTATACACTGTAGGGTTAGGATAGATGATGGAGGTTATATACTGTGGGGTTGGGGCAGATGATGGAGGTTATATACTGTGGGGTTAGGGCAGATGATGGAGGTTATATACTGTACGGTTAGGATAGATGATGGAGGTTATATACTGTGGGGTTAGGGCAGATGATGGAGGTTATATACTGTACGGTTAGGATAGATGATGGAGGTTATATACTGTGGGGTTGGGGCAGATGATGGAGGTTATATACTGTGGGGTTAGGGCAGATGATGGAGGTTATATACTGTGGGGTTAGGGCAGATGATGGAGGTTATATACTGTAGGGTTAGGGCAGATGATGGAGGTTATACACTGTGGGGTTAGGGCAGATGATGGAGGTTATACACTGTGGGGTTGGGGCAGATGATGGAGGTTATATACTGTAGGGTTAGGGCAGATGATGGAGGTTATATACTGTGGGGTTAGGGCAGATGATGGAGGTTATATACTGTGGGGTTGGGGCAGATGATGGAGGTTATACACTGTAGGGTTAGGGCAGATGATGGAGGTTATATACTGTAGGGTTGGGGCAGATGATGGAGGTTATATACTGTGGGGTTGGGGCAGATGATGGAGGTTTTATACTGTGGGGTTAGGGCAGATGATGGAGGTTATATACTGTGTGGTTGGGGTAGATGATGAAGCTCATACACTGTGGGGTTAGGGCAGATGATGGAGGTTATATACTGTGGGGTTAGGATAGATGATGGAGGTTATATACTGTGGGGTTAGGGCAGATGATGGAGGTTATATACTGTAGGGTTAGGGCAGATGATGGAGGTTATATACTGTAGGGTTAGGATAAATGATGGAGGTTATATACTGTGTGGTTGGGGCAGATGATGGAGGTTATATACTGTGTGGTTGGGGCAGATGATGAAGGTTATATACTGTGGGGTTAGGATAGATGATGGAGGTTATATACTGTGGGGTTGGGGTAGATGATGAAGCTCATACACTGTGGGGTTAGGGCAGATGATGGAGGTTATATACTGTGGGGTTAGGGCAGATGATGGAGGTTATATACTTTGGGGTTAGGATAAATGATGGAGGTTATATACTGTAGGGTTAGGGCAGATGATGGAGGTTATATACTGTAGGGTTAGGGCAGATGATGGAGGTTATATACTTTGGGGTTGGGGCAGATGATGGAGGTTATATACTTTGGGGTTAGGATAAATGATGGAGGTTATATACTGTAGGGTTAGGGCAGATGATGGAGGTTATATACTGTAGGGTTAGGGCAGATGATGGAGGTTATATACTGTGGGGTTAGGATAAATGATGGAGGTTATATACTGTAGGGTTAGGGCAGATGATGGAGGTTATATACTGTAGGGTTAGGGCAGATGATGGAGGTTATATACTGTAGGGTTAGGGCAGATGATGGAGGTTATATACTTTGGGGTTAGGATAAATGATGGAGGTTATATACTGTAGGGTTAGGGCAGATGATGGAGGTTATATACTGTGTGGTTGGGGCAGATGATGAAGCTCATACACTGTGGGGTTAGGGCAGATGATGGAGGTTATATACTGTAGGGTTAGGATAAATGATGGAGGTTATATACTGTAGGGTTAGGGCAGATGATGGAGGTTATATACTGTAGGGTTAGGGCAGATGATGGAGGTTATATACTTTGGGGTTGGGGCAGATGATGGAGGTTATATACTTTGGGGTTAGGATAAATGATGGAGGTTATATACTGTAGGGTTAGGGCAGATGATGGGGGTTATATACTGTGGGGTTGGGGCAGATGATGGAGGTTATATACTGTGGGGTTGGGGCAGATGATGGAGGTTATATACTGTAGGGTTAGGGCAGATGATGGAGGTTATATACTGTGTGGTTGGGGCAGATGATGGAGGTTATATACTGTGGGGTTAGGATAGATGATGGAGGTTATATACTGTGTGGTTGGGGTAGATGATGAAGCTCATACACTGTGTGGTTGGGGCAGATGATGGAGGTTATATACTGTAGGGTTAGGGCAGATGATGGAGGTTATATACTGTAGGGTTAGGATAAATGATGGAGGTTATATACTGTGTGGTTGGGGTAGATGATGAAGCTCATATACTGTAGGGTTAGGGCAGATGATGTAGGTTATATACTGTGGGGTTGGGGCAGGTGATGGAGGTTTTATACTGCGGGGTTGAGGCAGATGATGGAGGTTATATACTGTAGGGTTAGGGCAGATGATGGAGGTTATATACTGTAGGGTTAGGATAAATGATGGAGGTTATATACTGTGGGGTTGGGGCAGATGATGGAGGTTATATACTGTAGGGTTAGGATAAATGATGGAGGTTATATACTGTGTGGTTGGGGCAGATGATGAAGCTCATACACTGCGGGGTTGGGGCAGATGATGGAGGTTATATACTGTGGGGTTGGGGCAGATGTTGGAGGTTATATACTGTGGGGTTGGGGCAGATGATGGAGGTTATATACTGTGGGGTTGGGGCAGATGATGGAGGTTATATACTGTGGGGTTGGGGCAGATGATGAAGCTCATACACTGTGGGGTTGGGGCAGATGATGGAGGTTTTATACTGCGGGGTTGAGGCAGATGATGGAGGTTATATACTGTAGGGTTAGGATAAATGATGGAGGTTATATACTGTGTGGTTGGGGCAGATGATGAAGCTCATACACTGTGGGGTTGGGGCAGATGATGGAGGTTATATACTGTGGGGTTGGGGCAGATGATGGAGGTTATATACTGTGGGGTTGGGGCAGATGTTGGAGGTTATATACTGTGGGGTTGGGGCAGATGATGAAGCTCATACACTGTGGGGTTGGGGCAGATGATGGAGGTTATATACTGTGGGGTTGGGGCAGATGATGGAGGTTATATACTGTGGGGTTAGGGCAGATGATGGAGGTTATATACTGTAGGGTTAGGATAAATGATGGAGGTTATATACTGTGGGGTTGGGGCAGATGATGGAGGTTATATACTGTAGGGTTAGGGCAGATGATGGAGGTTATATACTGTAGGGTTAGGGCAGATGATGGAGGTTATATACTGTGGGGTTAGGGCAGATGATGGAGGTTATATACTGTGGGGTTGGGGCAGATGATGGAGGTTATATACTGTGGGGTTGGGGCAGATGATGGAGGTTATATACTGTGGGGTTGGGGCAGATGATGGAGGTTATATACTGTGGGGTTAAAATAGATGATGGAGGTTATATACTGTAGGGTTAGGATAAATGATGGAGGTTATATACTGTGTGGTTGGGGTAGATGATGAAGCTTATATATTGTGGGGTTGGGGCAGATGATGGTGGTTATATACTGTGAGGTTGGGGCAGATGATGGAGGTTATATACTGTAGGGTTAGGGCAGATGATGAAGCTCATACACTGTGGGGTTAGGGCAGATGATGGAGGTTATATACTGTGGGGTTGGGGCAGATGATGGAGGTTATATACTGTGGGGTTGGGGCAGATGGTGGCGGTTATATACTGTGGGTTTGGGGCAGATGATGGAGGTTATATACTGTGGGGTTGGGGCAGATGATGGAGGTTATATACTGTGGGGTTGGGGCAGATGATGGAGGTTATATACTGTGGGGTTAGGGCAGATGATGGAGGTTATATACTGTGGGGTTAGGGCAGATGATGGAGGTTATATACTTTGGGGTTAGGGCAGGTGATGGAGGTTATATACTGTAGGGTTAGGATAAATGATGGAGGTTATATACTGTGGGGTTGGGGCAGATGATGGAGGTTATATACTGTGGGGTTAGGATAAATGATGGAGGTTATATACTGTGTGGTTGGGGTAGATGATGAAGGTTATATACTGTGGGGTTGGGGCAGATGATGGAGGTTATATACTGTGGGGTTGGGGCAGATGATGGAGGTTATATACTGTGGGGTTAGGATAAATGATGGAGGTTATATACTGTGGGTTTGGGGCAGATGATGGAGGTTATATACTGTGGGTTTGGGGCAGATGATGGAGGTTATATACTGTGGGGTTAGGATAAATGATGGAGGTTATATACTGTGGGGTTAGGGCAGATGATGGAGGTTATATACTGTAGGGTTAGGGCAGATGATGGAGGTTATATACTGTAGGGTTAGGGCAGATGATGGAGGTTATATACTGTGGGGTTGGGGCAGATGATGGAGGTTATATACTGTGGGGTTGGGGCAGATGATGGAGGTTATATACTGTGGGGTTAGGGCAGATGATGGAGGTTATATACTGTGGGGTTAGGATAAATGATGGAGGTTATATACTGTAGGGTTAGGGCAGATGATGAAGGTTATATACTGTGGGGTTAGGATAAATGATGGAGGTTATATACTGTAGGGTTAGGGCAGATGATGAAGGTTATATACTGTGGGGTTAGGATAAATGATGGAGGTTATATACTGTAGGGTTAGGGCAGATGATGAAGGTTATATACTGTGGGGTTAGGATAAATGATGGAGGTTATATACTGTAGGGTTAGGGCAGATGATGAAGGTTATATACTGTGGGGTTAGGATAAATGATGGAGGTTATATACTGTAGGGTTAGGGCAGATGATGAAGGTTATATACTGTGGGGTTAGGATAAATGATGGAGGTTATATACTGTAGGGTTAGGGCAGATGATGAAGGTTATATACTGTGGGGTTGGGGCAGATGATGGAGGTTATATACTGTGGGGTTGGGGCAGATGATGGAGGTTATATACTGTGGGGTTGGGGCAGATGATGGAGGTTATATACTGTGGGGTTGGGGCAGATGATGGAGGTTATATACTGTGGGGTTGGGGCAGATGATGGAGGTTATATACTGTGGGGTTAGGATAAATGATGGAGGTTATATACTGTGGGTTTGGGGCAGATGATGGAGGTTATATACTGTGGGTTTGGGGCAGATGATGGAGGTCATATACTGTGGGGTTAGGATAAATGATGGAGGTTATATACTGTAGGGTTAGGGCAGATGATGAAGGTTATATACTGTGGGGTTGGGGCAGATGATGGAGGTTATATACTGTGGGGTTGGGGCAGATGATGGAGGTTATATACTGTGGGGTTAGGATAAATGATGGAGGTTATATACTGTGGGTTTGGGGCAGATGATGGAGGTTATATACTGTGGGTTTGGGGCAGATGATGGAGGTTATATACTGTGGGGTTAGGATAAATGATGGAGGTTATATACTGTGGGGTTCGGGTAGATGATGAAGGTTATATACTGTGGGGTTAGGATAGATGATGGAGGTTATATACTGTGGGTTTGGGGCAGATGATGGAGGTTATATACTGTGGGGTTGGGGCAGATGATGGAGGTTATATACTGTGGGGTTAGGGCAGATGATGTAGGTTATATACTGTGGGGTTGGGGCAGATGATGGAGGTTATATACTGTAGGGTTGGGGCAGATGATGGAGGTTATATACTGTGGGGTTGGGGCAGATGATGTAGGTTATATACTGTGGGGTTAGGATAAATGATGGAGGTTATATACTATGGGGTTAGGGCAGATGATGGAGGTTATACACTGTAGGGTTAGGATAGATGATGGAGGTTATATACTGTAGGGTTAGGATAAATGATGGAGGTTATATACTGCGGGGTTGGGGCAGATGGTGGCGGTTATACACTGTAGGGTTAGGGCAGATGATGGAGGTTATATACTGTAGGGTTAGGGCAGATGATGAAGCTTATACACTGTGGGGTTAGGGCAGATGCTGGAGGTTATACACTGTGGGGTTAGGGCATATGCTGGAGGTTATATACTGTGCGGTAATGGTACATAGCTGATAACCTGCTAGACACACAGCACACACTGCACCATTGCACTATTGTGACAGTTTTCATGTAGTAGTTATATTGTGTTACGTTCTGTAGAATTAAAGGAATTTTCCCCACAAACAAAATTTCATTTTAATCAATAGATCTTGGAATAATAATAATTTCCACAATTGGATGTGTTTAAAAATAATGTTCCTGTGCTGAGATAATCTTCTATACAGTGGGTACGGAAAGTATTCACATCCCTTTACATTTTTAACTCTTTCTTTCATTGCAGCCATTTGGTAAAATCAAAAAAAGTTCATTTTTTTCTCATTAATGTGCACTCTGCCCCATCCCCCGTCCGGACAGAAAAAAAAACAGAAATGTAGACATTTTTGCAAATTTATTAAACAAGAAAAACTGAAATATCCCATGGTCATAAGTATTCAGTCCCTTTGCTCAGACACTCATATGTAAGTCACATGCTGTCCATTTTCTTGTGATCCTCCTTGAGATGGTTCTACTCCATCATTGGAGTCCAGCTGTGTGTAATTACACTGATAGGACTTGATTTGGAAAGGCGCACAGGTGCAACATCGCACGTGCAATGTCGGTGGGGTCAAATCGAAAGTGACGCACATCCGGCGTCACTTTCGACATCGTAGTGTGTAAATCCTAGATGATACAATTAACGAGCGCAAAAACGTCGTTATCGTATCATCGGTGCAGGCTCCGACTTTTTCAAAATCACGCTGCCGCGACAGGTACGATGTTGTTCCTCGCTCCTGCGGCAGCAGACATCGCTGTGTATGAAGCCGCAGGAGCGAGGAACATCTCCTTACCTGCCGCCGGCGGCTATACGGAAGGAAGAAGGTGGGTGGGATGTTTACATCCTGCTCATCTCCGCCCCTCCGCTTTGATTGGCCGCCTGCCGTGTGACGTCGCTCTGACGTTGTACGACCCGCCCCCTTAGGAAGGAGGCGGGACGCCGGCCAGAGCGACGTCGCAGGACAGGTGAGTGCATGTGAAGCTGGCGTAGCGATAATGTTCGCTACGCCAGGAATCACAAGATATCACTGCTGTGACGGGGGCGGGGACTATCGCGCTCGACATCGCAGCATCGGCTTGCGATGTTGTAACGTGCAAAGCCCGCCTGAGACCTCACAGCTCACACTGCATGTCACACCAAATGAGAATCATGAGGTCAAAGGAACTGCCCAAGGAGCTCAGAGACAGAATTGTGGCAAGACACAGATCTGGCCAAGGTTACAAAAGAATGTCTGTAGTACTCAAGCTTCCTAAGAGTATAGTGGCCTTCATAATCCTTAAATGGAAGACATTTGGGACCACCAGAACTCTTCATAGACCTGGCCGTCCAGCCACACTGAGCAATCGTGGGAGAACAGCCTTGGTTAGAGGTAAGGAAGAGCCCCAAGATCATTGTGGCTGAGCTCCAGAGATGCAATAGGGAGATGGGAGAAAGTTCCACAAAGTCACTTATCACTGCCGCCTCCACCAGTCGGGCCTTTATGGCAGAGTGGCCCGACGGAAGCCTCTCCTCAGTGCAAGACATATGAAAGCCGCATAGAGTTTGCAAAGAAACACATGAAGGATTCCCAGACTATGAGAAATAAGATTCTCTGGTCTGATGAGACGAAGATAGAACTTTTTGGCGATAATTCTAAGCGGTATGTGTGGAGAAAACCAGGCACTGCTCATCACCTGCCCAATACAATCCCCACAGTGAGACATGGTGGTGGCAGCATCATGCTATGGGGCTGTTTTTCAGCTGCAGGAACAGGGCGACTGGCTGCAATTGAAGGAAAGATGAATGTGGCCAACTACAGAGATATCCTAAAAGAAAACCTCTTCCAGAGTGCTCTGGATCTCAGATTTGGCAGAAGATTCACCTTCCAACAAGACAATGACCCTAAACACAGAGATAAAATAACAGAGGAGCGGCTTCAGAACAACTCTGTGACCATTCCTGACCGGCCCAGCCAAAGCCCTGACCTAAACGAGAGACCTGAAAATGGCGTCCACCAACGTTCACCATCCAACCTGACGGAACTGGAGATGATCTGCAAGGAGGAATGGCCGAGGATCCCCAAATCCAGGATCCCAGGAAGACTTATGGTTGTGCTAACTCAAAAGGGAGGGTGCCTCTACTCAATACTGAGCAAAGGGGCTGAATACTTATGACCATGTGATATTTCAGTTTTTCTTGTTTAATAAATTTGCAAACATTTCTATGTTTCTGGTTTTTTTTCTATCAAGATGGGGGATGGGCGCAGAGTGCACATTAATGAGAAAAATGCACACAGCAGGGGCACATATACAAGATTATCCCAGCACAGGAACATTATTTTTAAACACATCCAATTGTGGAAATTATTATTATTCCAAGATCTATTGATTAAAATTAATTTTAAAATTAAACTTTGTTGGTGGAAAAAACCCTTTAAGGGGATGATACACTGTGGGGTTATAGTAGGATAGTTATAAGAGATCAGAAGAATGATGCTAGGATGACAGGTTATATGGCAGATATATACGGTAGGGGTGTAGTAATGGGGGAAGAGGTTAACCTTATAGATAGAGGAGGGATTTAGGGTTAAGGAAAGGAAAGGGAGACAAGAGCAGGTGTATATTTAGGGTTATAATAGGGGATGATGATGGATTGTAAAGTGACAGGTTACATATTAGGTATATATTGCAAAATTATGGTTGGGGTCAGAGGTTGAATGCTATAAGGGTATAGTAGGGAAACAGTGATAAAAGTGTAGGATTGCAGTAAGGGGCAGAGATCATATAGCGGGTTTATATTTGTAGGCTTGTGCAGTAAGGGGCAGAGATCATATAGCGGGTTTATATTTGTAGGGTTTTGCAGTAAGTGGCAGAGATCATATAGCGGGTTTATATTTATAGGGTTGTACAGTAAGGGGCAGAGATCATATAGCAGGTTTATATTTGTAGGGTTGTGCAGTAAGGAGCAGAGATCATATAGCGGGTTTATATTTGTAGGGTATTGCAGTAAGGGGCAGAGATCACATAGCAGGTTTATATTTGTAGGGTATTGCAGTAAGGGGCAGAGATCATATAGCAGGTTTATATTTGTAGGGTATTGCAGTAAGGGGCAGAGAACACATAGCAGGTTTATATTTGTAGGGTTTTGCAGTAAGGGGCAGAGATTATATAGCGGGTTTATATTTGTAGGGTTGTGCAGTAAGGGGCAGAGATCACATAGCAGGTTTATATTTGTAGGGTATTGCAGTAAGGGGCAGAGATCATATAGCGGGTTTATATTTGTAGGGTATTGCAGTAAGGGGCAGAGATCATATAGCAGGTTTATATTTGTAGGGTTTTGCAGTAAGGGGCAGAGATCATATAGCGGGTTTATATTTATAGGGTTGTACAGTAAGGAGTAGAGATCATATAGCGGGTTTATATTTGTAGGGTTGTGCAGTAAGGAGCAGAGATCATATAGCGGGTTTATATTTGTAGGGTTTTGCAGTAAGGAGCAGAGATTATATAGCGGGTTTATATTTGTAGGGTTTTGCAGTAAGGAGCAGAGATTATATAGCAGGTTTATATTTGTAGGGTTGTGCAGTAAGGGATAGAGATCATATAGCAGGTTTATATTTGTAGGGTTTTGCAGTAAGGGGCAGAGATCATATAGCGGGTTTATATTTGTAGGGTTTTGCAGTAAGGAGCAGAGATCATATAGCGGGTTTATATTTGTAGCGTTTTGCAGTAAGGGGCAGAGATCATATAGCGGGTTTATATTTATAGGGTTGTACAGTAAGGGGCAGAGATCATATAGCGGGTTTATATTTGTAGGGTTTTGCAGTAAGGAGCAGAGATCATATAGCGGGTTTATATTTGTAGGGTTTTGCAGTAAGGGGCAGAGATCATATAGCGGGTTTATATTTGTAGGGTTTTGCAGTAAGGGGCAGAGATCATATAGCGGGTTTATATTTGTAGGGTTGTGCAGTAAGGAGCAGAGATTATATAGCGGGTTTATATGTGTAGGGTTTTGCAGTAAGGGGCAGAGATTATATAGCGGGTTTATATGTGTAGGGTTTTGCAGTAAGAGGCAGAGATCATATAGCGGGTTTATATTTGTAGGGTTTTGCAGTAAGGGGCAGAGATTATATAGCGGGTTTATATGTGTAGGGTTTTGCAGTAAGGGGCAGAGATCATATAGCGGGTTTATATTTGTAGGGTTTTGGGCTCATGTTAGAATAGGGGAATGGTGACTGCAGATGGTCAGGTTGTAGTAATGAAACAATGGGGGGGAGACAAAAAGGGCAGATAAGGTCTTACCCCCGTAGATGGGCTAACGTGATTTCTATCCTCCGAAACGCGTCAACGAATAAAATCCCGATTCTAACTTTCATTGTGGACTTGATTCCACTTCTACGGCGCCGCGGTATTTTAACCCTTTCCTTTTATTTGCAACTATCAGGTTGCCGTAATGGGCAGAGATGATAAGGTTATCGGCAATAACGCTTATATATTATAGGGTCTTAGTAGGAGGGCAGGCTATACGCAGCTTTATATTGTGGGATTATAGCAGCACTAATGGCTATAAATACTGGGATTGGGAGACGTTCTATGTTAAGGCTTATGTTTGGCATTTTAGGGCTTTACAGTTTTATAGGTTTATATACTATAGGGTCATATTGGTCACAATCTCAGAGGGTTTAATGCCGGCACATATAGTAGGGTTATAGTCCTGTGAGATTTTGCATGGAGAGCTGATGTTCACATGTTATCATTAATGCAGTCATCCACTATGGGGTAAGCAGGGAGGACATGGTCAATAGGGTACCAGGCAGGGGTCCTATATTGGGGAGGACACATACTGTAGGGTTATAGTGGGGACAGAGGTTGTGTAGGGCTGTAGGGGGGAGATGCGGAGTGAACACTGGATGAGGGATATTATATGACACAAGATTATACTAAGGGGCACCAGGGATAAAGCAGTAGTTAATGGGGTGACAATGGGGATCATATAAGGCAGGGGTCCTATATTGGGGAGGATACATACTGTAGGGTTATAGCGGTAACTGAGGTTGTGTAGGGCTATAGGAGGGAGATGCGGAGTGAACGCTGGATGAGGGATATTACATGACATGAGGTTATACTAAGGGGCACCAGGGATATAGGAATGGTTAATGGGGTGACAGTGGGGGTCATATAAGGCAGGGGTTCTATATTGGGGAGAACACATACTATAGGGTTATAGTGGGACCAGAGTTTGTGTATGGCTATAGGAGGGAAATACAGGGTGAACGCTGGATGAGGGATATCACATGACAGAAGGTTATACTAAGGGGCACCAGGGATAAAGGAATGGTTAATGGGGTGACAATGGGGATCATATAAGGCAGGGGTTCTATATTGGGGAGGACACATACTGTAGGGTTATAGTGGGACCAGAGGTTGTGTAGGGCTATAAGGGGGAAATGCAGGGTCAACGCTGGATGAGGGATATTACATGACAGAAGGTTATACTAAGGGGCACCAGGGATAAAGGAATGGTTAATGGGGGTCATATAAGGCAGGGGTTCTATATTGGGGTTGACACATTCTGTAGGTTTATAGTGGTAACTGAGGTTGTATAGGGCTATAGGAGGGAGATGGAGGGTGAACGCTGGATGAGGGATATCACATGACATAAGGTTATAATAAAGAAATGGTTAATGAGGTACCAGTGGGGGTCATATAAGGCAGAGGTCCTATATTGCGGAGACCATATACTGTAGGGTTATAGTGGGACCAGAGGTTGTGTAGGGCTATAGGAGGGAGATGCAGGGTGAACGCTGGATGAGGGATATCACATGACAGAAGGTTATACTAAGGGGCACCAGGGATAAAGGAATGGTTAATGGGGTGACAATGGGGATCATATAAGGCAGGGGTTCTATATTGGGGAGGACACATACTGTAGGGTTATAGTGGGAACAGAGGTTGTGTAGGGCTATAGGAGGGAAATGCAGGATGAACGCTGGATGAAGCATATTACATGACATAAGGTTATACTAAGGGGCACCAGGGATAAAGGAATGGTTAATGGGGTGACAGTGGGGGTCATATAAGGCAGGGGTCCTATATTGGGGTTAACCCTAAGGTAACACAGGGTAGCTGGTTATATGAGCTAACGATAGGTAGATATCATCGTTCACAAATGCAACAGGTACCGGAGCACAGACAGAGGAATATTGATGAAGATGATCGTTAAATATGGATTATGGGAAGAAGCGGGAACTTGATTTAATTTAGCGGAAGACGGGGCCGACAGCAGGGAGACCCGGATCATATAGAAATTAGATGTATGCGGCAGTAAACTGTGAGATATCCCCGGGAGCAGCCATTGGGGTGATATTTTTGGAGTATACGGGATATATATGGATGTGGAGATGTAGGGAGGGTATAAAAATAGAAGCAATGAGGGAGTGATGGAGAAATCTGGAATTACAGGGAGAGAGGGGATGACGGCGGAATATCAATTATGGGGGGATTGTGGAGTAAACGAGGGACCTGAAATTAAGGAGAATCAGGGGCAGAGATGAAACGGCGGCGATGAAAGGAGCGCGGAGGAAGAAAGCAGCTGTGGGGAGTCACTGAGACCCGAGGACAAGTGATACGGAATAATGAGGAGACACAATGAGATGATAGAAGGGACGACAGCGATGGATAAGCATATGCCAAGCCCGGCGGACGGAGGAGATCACCTAGATCATTGGGGATCACTTCTGCAATACGGGATGATAGATCTCATGGAGGTGAAGGTTACCGGGGATGATGAAGAAGGGGGCGCGGATGTGAGGGGACGAGGTGTGAGGAATGGGGGAGACGGAGGCAGTGGGAAGAGGGGAGATGCTCCGAGCCAAAGCGGTAGAGGCTTACCTTCTAGTTAGTGCTGCCATGGAGACAGAAGTATCTCTGTGTGTCTCGCGGAGTGTGTCATTACATAGCACGCTCGCGCACACACACGCGCACACACATGCACACCCCGAGGGGGATGCAAGCAGCAGCCAGCTGTATGTGAACACAGGCTACAGAGGAGGAGAAGCCAGGGAGGAGGGACAGCAACAGGGCGGAGAGAGGATGGAGCAGAAGGATGAGGGGGGACCAAACCAGGCCAGCCAGGGAGAGGGCTAGATTGTCAGCTCTTGTGCGCAGGATGCGGGAGTATGTATACCAGCAATTGTAGACGGGTACGGACAAAAAAAGGGGGGATAATACAAGAATAAGGGGCTTATCCAGGAGAGAAGGAGACAAAGTAGCAACTGGAGACTTGAGAGTTCCGAGACACTTGGGAAATGCAACAATGTAACAAAGCTCCCCCCTCCCTTCACCGAACCCCCCGGCATGTCAATCACTCAGGGAAGACCACAGATTTATGGAATGGACAGCAATCATGGAGAGACAGCTGGGAGCAGGGATGAGATTACAATAAGGGTTTTACATGACCTGGGGGGTCAACATGAGCCTTAACCCCCCAAAATGCCAGTATAGTAATATGCAGTAATGAGGGGGTGATGCAGACTGGGGGAGGGGAGGATAAGCCTCTCATATAGGAGGGTAGTGCAGTGAATTAAATTTCCCCCGCACAGGATTACACAGTGATTTAGGAGAGCGAGCTTTTCATAAGCTGTATCCTGGTACAAATGATCACACACAGGGATGTCTCCCCCCGCCGACGCTCATCACGCCCACCCCTGCTCGCCTGAACACACCACTCATGACATCATCAGTCACGGTGATGCAATCACATTCATGTTCCTGCCCTGTCATCCATTGATAGGGACTGGGGGGGTGTTCCCTGATTTCAGGGGGTGGAGGGGGGGGGATGCTCATTGCAGATGACGGCTTCTCCTATTGTGTTACCTTAATAGGCAACGGACTGGCAGCTCTCACTAATCCAGAAATGACAACCTGCCATGAGGATGTGCTGGGACTTGTAGTTCCAACATTGGATAAAGGAAATAGAAACTTGCTTAAATTGTGTTTGAGTTTCCTGTACATTGGTGGTGTAGATGCTGGGGGTCAACACTTGCCAGGGGTCCCAATGCCTGCTAATCTGTGTATGTTAAAGCGTATCTAAACTTTCGAACAACTTTACACTAAAATATAGGCTGCGTTTAACTGAGCATTTTTCATGCTGGTCCCGTTACTGAATTAATAAAATATATCCTGAAAAAGAAGATTTTATTTCAGCTAAAAGAAGCCATATAGGATTCCAGCGTCTACCATCCTCCGTCCCACAAGCTCTTACCCCGTTTGCCACCAATTGGAAAGAGTCAGCTATGACACTGGGACTGTCGCATCTAATGGATGAGGCAATCCCGGGCGGCTGCAGGCTGATATTTTTAGGCTGAGGGGCACCCAATAATTATGGGTCTCCTCAGACTGAGAATACCAGCCCCCAGCTGTCGGCCTTTATCTGTGCTGGGTATCATAATATGGGGGGATCCTACGCCAATTTTTTTAATTTATTTATTTTACTGTACGAAATAGACCCATCCACCGGTGTCTGTGATTGGAAGCGTCAGACACACTGTCAGTCAGCGTGGGGGTTCATCTGACCGCAACCAATCACAGAAGCCGGTGGGCGGAGGAAGCAGTGCATATTCAATGAAGGTAATGAGAGGCCGGGAAGTGAATGAGCGGCTGTGGGAGCAGTGTGACAGACGCCCCGGTTACTCGATAAGTATGAAGTGCTTGCTCCTTCCCCTTTCCGCTGTTTTCTGGTCTCCATAGAATTTATATGGGTACCGGTATCTGGCCAGATGCCAGGGATCAATACCCCACCGACCCCGAGTCAGCGGGCAATTGATCTGCCAGTCCTTCAAACCGCAGGGACAAAACACAAAAATAACTGACATGCTGCATTTTGGCTGCGTCTTTAAAAACGGATCCCTCTGGGGCCCATGATGCTGTCAGATGGCCTTGGCTCCAGCCCTTTATCCAGATATCATGGTTCAGGCTGACTCCCCCCTCTCTATGCCTCGCAGTGGGTAGTGGTGATGCTGCTGCCTTGTATTGTTACCTTAATAGATTGTCAGCTCTGCAGGACAGTGAGCAGAGGGCTCATTTATACTTACAGTAAATCAGTGCCCATAAGATGTGCTGTGACTTGTAGTTCCAGAAGTCTCATCAATGACAGCGATGTGAATCCTCCTGCAGCTGGCGGGGAGGGCAGGGATTGTACTTCTGGTACAGATGTTACGGTAGAGATTACACCAGATTGCTGGAGGCTGGAGGGAAGACGGATTTACTAGATCTGCACAGAATAATGAGGGTCGCACAGCAGCAGCGGATGGGGGGACTGTGGAAATGAAGGTACATTTACCAAATTCAGTGTATCTAAGCCTTCATTATAATGTCCTGCTAATGTATCTAATCCTATCCTGTGTGATACTGTCTAGTGAACTGTGTATCTAATCCTATCACGCATGATACTGTCAGCTGAGCCTCTGTATCTAATTCTGTCCTGTGTGATACTGGTTGCTGAGCTGTGTATCTAATCCTGTTCTGTGTGATACTGTCTGCTGAGCTGTGTATCTAATTCTATCTTGTGTGATACTGCCTGCTGAGCTGGGTATCTAATCCTATGATGTGTGATACTGTGTTCTGAGCTGTGCATCTAATCCTATCCTGTGTGATACTGTCTACTGAGCCATGTATCTAATTCTATGTGATACTGTCTACTGAGCCATGTATCTAATCCTATCCTGTGTGATACTGTCTGCTGAACCATGTATCTAATCCTATCCTGTGTGATAATGTCCGCTGAGCTGTGTATCTAATCCTATCCTGTGTGATATTGTCTGCTGAACCATGTATCTAATCCTATCCCATGTGATAATGTCTGCTGAGCCGTGTATCTAATCCTATCCTGTGTGATACTGTCTGCTGAGCTGTGTATCTAATTCTATCCTGTGTGATACTGTCTGCTGAGCTGTGTATCTAATCCTATCCTATGTGATAATGTCCGCTGAGCTGTGTATCTAATCCTATCCTGTGTGATATTGTCTGCTGAACCATGTATCTAATCCTATCCCATGTGATAATGTCTGCTGAGCCGTGTATCTAATCCTATCCTGTGTGATACTGTCTGCTGAACCATGTATCTAATCCTATCCTGTGTGATACTGTCTGCTGAGCTGTGTATCTAATCCTATCCTATGTGATAATGTCCGCTGAGCTGTGTATCTAATCCTATCCTGTGTGATATTGTCTGCTGAACCATGTATCTAATCCTATCCCATGTGATAATGTCTGCTGAGATGTGTATCTAATCCTATCCTGTGTGATATTGTCTGCTGACCTGTGTATCTAATTCTATCATACTATTGTACTTTTAAATTCTTTATGTACTATAAAATGCACATTATGCAGTTATACCATAAAACATACATTTGTCTTATCAGGTGTCAGCGCTAGGTGGCGCCAGACACGACACACTTTTGTCTCTGCTATGTCGGGGAAACACATCCTCCCGCAGCAGCGCAGCTCAGCACATATATAAGACACTTATTTTGAAATACAATAATATAATACAATACTCAGTAGGGGTGAAGGTAACTCGACCACCTCCTACATGCCTCCTTTCCTAAATCTGGCCGTCCTCGGCCAGGACTTAGCTAAGCAGCTTGCAGGTTTTTACTTTAGAGTTTAGGTTAGTCCATACAATCCAGGTCCCAAATGGGGACACATACGTGCATGCACAAACTGTGCACAGCAGTAGTCTCTGATTCACCAGCATCGACTTATTTCCACGTGTCTGCGATTTCCAACAGAGAAACAGTCCCAGACCCGCTCCTCTGGGTCCACAAGTCTACTCCACCTCCTCCTCTTTCCGTCCTTGGGAAAAGGAGGGCAAAGTCTTTGGGACAAAGGGGCAATGTATTCGGGCCAGGGGGTAAAGTCCATGGAACAAGGGGAAGGTCCATGGAACAAGGGTCAGTGTCCACAGGGCAGGTGCAAACGGGCTAAGCACCCTCTTTGCCTTTTGGCATTCCAGCAGAGGGGGCGCAACATGCGCAACAACAGATGAGGAGGGGGAACAAACCAAAAGTACCTTTTGGGTGCTCAGAGCATCTTCAGGGACCAGATCTCCAGACATCTCCCCATGGTACGTGGAACAGTCCCGTAATGGAGGTGCAACTGGCACAACTGTTCAACGTTATAGGGGTCCGGTTCTTCTTCTCACCACCAACTGTGCAGTCACTATTACCAGGTGCTTTGAGACATGGCCACTTTCACGATCACAGACGAGTGTTATCCTTGGGCCACATTCACCACGGAGGGAGGATTCACCATTTCACTTGATGACTCGCATGTGTGCCGCCCCCATGTCAGCAGCCGGGCTGCTCGGATCCGGATCCGCGGTGGCTCGAGGGATCTCTGGACCCAGGGGTCGGGGTCAAGCGGCCACTCGGAATAAAAGGGGGAAGATATTTACAAGGGAGGATGTGGAAAGTTCGTGACGCCACCCGTGGTGCGTGGTAAGGTGGAGTACCACCGCTCCAGTTGGGAGTACCAGGTGACGATGGTGGGGACAGCCTGTTGTTTAACCTCTCCATGGGTAAGGGGAATGCCCCAGGACTCAATGAGAGCGACACGGAAGTGCCGTTGGGACAGTAGGGGTCACTTATGTACTCACTCAGTCCAATAACGCTGACGCCGACAACTGTGGTAAACCAAAGTTCTTGACACCGCTGCCGCTTGGAGGGAGCATGACTGGATCCCGTACCTTTTCTTCTAACTGGTCCCTTTAGCATAAAACTAGTCGGATCCCGCTCACCAGTGTGGCTAACTGGGTGAGCTTGATCTCAGGGTTCACGCTTGGGATTTTCTGGACTATGTAGTGGGAAAGTCCTATCCCTCTTGTTGCGCTAATACCCCAATTTTGGAATGGGTGGAGAATGAATCTTGAAGGCTCCGTCCTCGTCGGGTAAATTGCCAGGATGCCTAAAGCTACTTCCTGACTTAGGGTTCACGTACCCCGTCATGAGCTGGCCCCTGCCCGGTGATGGCACAAGGCCGCCGGCTCTCCTGCGCGACAGTCCGTGCCCCTTGTCACGATCGACTGTGACCGGGTTTCAGCTCCTACCAGGCCCAGACCAACGTCTGCCACCTAGTAGTTTCAAGGAGCCCAGCTCCTGACCTCTCCTCTCGAGAATCACTCCTCAACTGAACTACTCCTGACACTCCTGACCTCCCCTTAACCAACCCCCCAAGTGGGCGACCCTATTCCCTTCAGGCTGTCCACTGGTGTGTCTGGTGGGTGTGGTGCAGAGTGTTCCTAGGATTTTGATTAGCTTGTTCTTGGCAACACCAAATGTCAGGGCCCCGTAACCAAGGAGGAGGTGGATACCGTGCAGAAAGGCAGATTGCACAATAACCTGTGATGACCTGATAGGCCAGGGCATCACACATGCTCCTGGGAAGCTGGCTTCTGTCTCACCGCTAGGGTGTCGGGTACGTGTGGTGCCCTGGACAAGCCAGGACGTCACAGGTACTGCAACAACACACCCCACACCTTGGCTAGGAACATCAAAGTCAGACACAAATCCTTGTTGCCTCCCTCCAGGGGCTGATGTCCACACCAGGTGGGGCGGAGCCAGGCGGTTGACTCCACCCACCGAGGAGTTCACAGTCCTGGAGGCGGGAAAAGGAGGGCAGTTGAGTTGAGCGAGAGAGTCGAGAAAGGAGAGGAGGAAGTGGTAGTGGAGGAACTGACTGACCGTGTCCGGGTACGTGGCCCGGGCACCTGAGAGCAAGGTTGGCAGACGGTGGTGACCGTTTGCAGGAGAGGCCGATTGACGCACAACCGTAAGGACCGGGGACGGGCGGTGGCCCTCCGGTACCGGATTGGGGAGCGAAGAGAAGCCAGCACCATCCAGCAGGGCCTATGGACCCCGACCAGGCTTGGAGTCGCCGTTAAACCGGTCAAATCTGTCAGCGACGGGAACCTCCGGGGTTTCCCAGCAGTAAATACCCGACTGAAGGCAACCGCTCAACCGTGAAGAGAAATACAGCTACCGCCAGAGCTAGGGTTCCCAGGGCCAGCGCCTGCGGGCAAAAGAGGCTCCTCCGGCAAATATACCGCTGGGGAGCGGGTTACCGGTGGGAAGCTATCGGGGCCGAGAACATAACACCGGTGCAGGGAGAGACAGTTACCACCAACCTACCGGGAGTGACCGTCGCAGCCGTCTGTGGGACTCGTCCATCCAGCCGTTTGTTTTACCAGAGACTCCGTGTGCATTACTGGTTGAGTAAGTACCACCATGCCGTTCGGCACTGCGCTGCCCCGCGACCCTGCACCTGGCCAAACCCCGCAACCCACCTTACAGACAACAACTCCGGGCCCCAGGACTACCAAAATCCCCCTACCCACGGAGGGGAGGAAAACATCCCAGCTGCTCCCTGTCATCGCTCCCGGGATCCCCGTACAGAGCAGCGGTGGTGCCCCAACCTCACCACACGCCGTGGGTGGCGTCACAAACCGACATTTCAAACACCAACAAACCACCCCTTGCACTCACGGGCGAGGAGCGCTGCTCGAGTCCCCGGATCCGGCCCACCGCTCGAGCCACCGAGCAGCAGTAGCAGCAGCGCCGGACCCGAGCGTGGTGAGCGCAGCGCCACGCCGCCTGCGACATACGCAGTATCCCCAAAGCTGGATGGTCCTCGCTGGAACGCGTGTCATCCGCCCAACGCACTTCTTTGGGATTGCACCCAGTACTCACAGTTGTTGCAGACTTCAATCACTCATCCCGGACATTCCTGGGACCCTCCAGTTTCAACAGGCCTCCTGGCTGCAGTACTTTTTCTTGCCGCTACAGCTACTTTGCCAAGGCCACATGCGCCTTACTCTGAGGCCCAACTCCATTGCTGTCTTTTCACTCCCCAACAATGGCGCCGGCTTGCTCTGCGGTGGGAGTGTACCTTCTTCTGTCATGGTCCAATCGGCACCTTTCAGGGACTGTAACGGCGCCGATCGACAAAGTTTGGGGAGTCTCCATTTTCCAGACTTCGCCATCCAGGGTGGAGCCTCTTCCGGTTTTCCTCCCTTTTCTTCAGGGCAGCAGCCTATTCTCTTTCAGCATCTCGAGGAGGGCGGACTTTTTCTTTCAGCCACAAGTTGGCTTTCATAGGAGTACTGAGACACAGGGGGTCTTCAGCTGACCCTTGGCTGGCATGACAACACACTGGCGTCCCGCGAGCGCACTGATGAGGGATCAGATGACAGTGGCATTTAACAGGTTAACAGCCACAGATGCAGCACCGCTCCACCTGCGGCTGTTGGAGGCAGATGAAGGCTGAATTATTCAGCCTTCATCTTCAGGGAAAGTTGTATTTGGCGTCTGAGCCTGCATCAAAGGCAGGGAGATAACTCTTGACATCAATAGTCGTAAAGGGGTTAAAATTAAGTTTTCTCTTCATCTGGGCCCACTGCAACGGTTTCTGCTTGTGAGTGCTGTTTAGGGGCAGCCGAACAGGAGGTTTATGCACAACTGCAGCCTTTGGAGGATCCTATACCTTAAGGGTTGCAGACTCCAGCATCTTCAGATACCTGTTTGCTGCTTTGTAATGGTATTTTAGCAGCTACTCTCTTAAGTCAATAAATTTGTTGGGCAGAAACCATCCTCATTCTGCCTTTATCTGCACGAACAAATCTGTACAGTACAATACGATGATCTGTTTTTTGAAATATCTAATGCTTTCATACCTTTTCCAAAGTATTGCACTCTTTGACGCTTTTTGGTTCCAAAGATCCTTTGTTTTTCCCATATTGTTTGAAACCTGCGGCTGTGTAAAAGTAGTTTTCTTTTAATTGGGTTCAGTTGGCAAACGAATTATCACATGGGTTTGAGATTGATTTCAGTGATCCAAAGAACCTGAGACCCAATACCATCCAGGCGATTATGTGAACCCCCCCTCACCCCCTGCGAATTACATCTTTATAACACTTAAGTCCAATTTGCATGATAATTTGGCACGCGGTGTATAGTGCGGTCTATGAATGGAGGTGTTGTTTGACTTTGTATACAGCATGGTATGGGCAGTATAAGGTATAAGAATCATAAGGCAGTTTTATCTAGATACAGTATGGAATTATTATTTAGGCATTGTGTGGTGGTATTAATTTGGTCACCAATGTCCGTATGTATTATTGGGCGTTGTATGGCCATGTGTAATGGTTACTCCAGACATTTCCTCCATTTTATGTTTGGTATATGAGGACCGCGTGTACATTAGTACCATGATGTTGTCACTCAGACGCGGCTTCACTGCTGGTCCCTTCACAGCCTCATAAATCAGGTCAAGGTCGCTCCGGCCTCACAGGGAAGATGTGAGCAAGATCCTAACAACTACTGGACAAAAACAGCACGAAGATTAGGACATGAACTTTTCACACCCCAACAGGGTGCAAACAGGTAAGATGGCGTCCTAAAGGGACAACAGATGTAAAGATCAGAGCAACATCCTCTCCTAATATTACCTCTCAGTAATGCACTGATGGTAGGAACTGTAGTACCATTATATCACAGCTACAGAAGCATAACAGCACAGCCAAAGTACCCCAAAACAGAATCACTGTACCCCATATAACTCAATCATTGTACCTCCGTAACACCACCACAGCACACCTGTGTCGCCCGGGGACCAGGGGGTACTCAGATCCGGGCCACGAGATCACTTCTGTGGGTATCACGGTGGCGTGACCCGGTCTGTGATCCCAGGCTCCACAGTAAAAGGGGATTTGGTAAGGGAGATTGTCCGTGACGCCACCCACGGTTGTGGTGATTTTTGGAACACCACCGCTGCTCTGGACGGGGATCCCGGGAGTGATGGTATGGAGCAGCTAGATGTTGGTTCTCCCCTCCGTGGGTAGGGGGTTGGTTGTCCCGGGGCCCGGTGAGGTAGGTGGATGGGTAGCAGGTGGGTTACGGGGCCTGGTGAGGTGCAGGGTCGCGGGGGCAGCGTGGTGCCGCACGGCACGGTGGTACTCACTCAGCCGGTAATGATGATGACACAGTGCTCAGTAAAACACAAGGCTGGATGGACGGGTCCCACAGGCGGCTGCGGTTGTTGTTTCTCCCCTGACCCAGTTTGGTGGTGTAAGTCCTTTCTTTCACCTCCGTGCACACTCCTCCTGCGTTCCGGCTTCCAGCTGGCTCCCCGGTTCAGTACCGGTGGGCCACCGCCCAGCCCCGGCTACCTACGGTTCCACCAACTGTCTCCCCGGCTCCCTGCAGACGGCCACTACAGTCTGCCTGACTTTCTGCACGAGGGCCCTAGGCTCCAACCTAGGCCCCTGGCTATGTCTGCCTCTCTGCAGACCTCCTCTCTCTTCCTCTGCCTGAACTTGACTGGGCTGGTTTCCTGCCTCAGGCCAGCCAAACTCCTGGGTGGGCATCTCCATCTCCTGACTCCGCCCACCTGGTGTGTCTGCCTGAGCCCGAGGAAGAAAGCAGGTCACTTTGGGGATGTCTGCTGTGAACTGCTGGGGGTGGGTGTGTGTGTGTGTTGTTATCTGTGGCCCCTGGCTTGTCCAGGGCGCCACATTCCCCCTTAGCAAAATGCAGACCGTCTGCAGGCTGCCCGTCCATCACCGGTTTTATTTTTCTTTTAACTGCAAAAAGAATAAAACATCAAAACACAAGCATTCCCTTGCAAACCTCCCACAACGGGATGCACATTACTTCAACGTTGCAACAAAAATAAACACTTTTAATAATGGCAACGGAACAGGTCCTTTAGTCACCCACCCAAACAACCTGACCCTGATGCTGCCCCTAAGAAATGGGCAGCATCCCTTGACCCCAGTCCAGAACCAGGCTGCCCAGACAGTTAACGGGATGGGTGCTTCGCTGCCGTTGCGGCCGGGCGGACTGCCGGAGCCGTCGTCATCTCCGTCGCGGCCAGGCGGACTGCCAGGGCCGTCGTCATCGGCGGTGCCGCTGGCTGGGATGGAAGCCGGGACCGGTGGCAGGGCGTTGACAAAGGTAAGACCTGGGGACCCCAGGTCTGGGCCCTCCCTCGCAGGCGCTGCGAGCTCCGCTACCGGTGACAGGGGTAACGGGTTGGTCGGGGAGTTGGCCGCGGGCACGGGCACCGAGGTTTCAGCGGTGCCGGACGGACGGGACATCTCGTGCAGCGGTGTTCCAGGAACCAAACACTGGCAGAGTCCTGGCGTCCCTGCTTCCACAGCCGCGGTTCACATGCGGCCGGACGCCATCCGGTCCCGCTTAGCCTCTTTTTAGCACTTCCTTCTTCAGGGGGCGGGGCTCCACTTTCGCGCCTTTCCTGCTTGGGGAAGACGCTCGAGCGGGAAATTTTTGCGCCAAAGATGGCGGCTTCTGAAATTTTCTGGCCGGACACCTCCGGCGGTAACAAGGCGCACCTCTACCCAACGGCAGAGCGGTAAGATCCTGTTCGTGACGCCAAATGTGTCGCCCGGGGACCAGGGGGTACTCAGATCCGGGCCACGAGATCACTTCTGTGGGTATCACCGTGGCGTGACCCGGTCTGTGATCCCAGGCTCCACAGTAAAAGGGGATTTGGTAAGGGAGATTGTCCGTGACGCCACCCACGGTTGTGGTGATTTTTGGAACACCACCGCTGCTCTGGACGGGGATCCCGGGAGTGATGGTATGGAGCAGCTAGATGTTGGTTCTCCCCTCCGTGGGTAGGGGGTTGGTTGTCCCGGGGCCCTGTGAGGTAGGTGGATGGGTAGCAGGTGGGTTACGGGGCCTGGTGAGGTGCAGGGTCGCGGGGGCAGCAGGGTGCCGCACGGCACGGTGGTACTCACTCAGCCGGTAATGATGATGACACAGTTCTCAGTAAAACACACGGCTGGATGGACGGGTCCCACAGACGGCTGCGGTTGTTGTTTCTCCCCTGCTCTTCTCTGCACGAGGGCCCTAGGCTCCAACCTAGGCCCCTGGCTATGTCTGCCTCTCTGCAGACCTCCTCTCTCTTCCTCTGCCTGAACTTGACTGGGCTCGTTTCCTGCCTCAGGCCAGACAAACTCCTGGGTGGGCGTCTCCATCTCCTGACTCTGCCCACCTGGTGTGTCTGCTTGAGCCCGAGGAAGAAAGCAGGTCACTTTGGGGATGTCTGCTGTGAACTGCTGGGGGTGTGTGTGTGTGTGTGTGTTGTTATCTGTGGCCCCTGGCTTGTCCAGGGCGCCACACACCCATAACACAATCACTGTACCTCCACAAAACAGCCATTGTACCCCCATAACACAGCCACAGCACCCCATAACACAATCATTGTACCTCCACAACACAGCCATTGTATGTCCATAACACAGCCACAACACACCCGTAACGTAGCTATTGTACCTCCATAACACAGCTACAGCACCCCATAACACAATCACTGTATCTCCACAACACAGCCACAGCACCCCCATAACATAATCACTGTGTACCCCCACAACACAGCCACAGTACCCCATAACACAGCCACAGCACCCCCATAACACAAGCACTGTCCCTCCACAAAATAGCCAACGTACCTCCATAACACAGCCACAACACCCCCATAACGAAGCCATTGTACCTTCATAACACAGCCACAGCACCCCCATAACACAAGCACTGTTCCTCCACAACATAGCCATTGTACCCCCATAACACAGCCACAGCACCCAATAACACAATCACTGTACCTCCACAACACAGCTACAGCACAGTGATAATGCAGCCACTGTACCTCCATAACACAACCACTGTATCCCATAACACAGCCACGGTATCCCCATGGCACAGCCACAGTATCCCCATAACACAGCCACTATACCTCCATAACAGAGAAACATCACCCTCATAACACAGTCACAGTACCTCAATAACACAACCACTGTACCTCCGGAACACAGCCACAGTTCCTCCATAACAGAGCCACAGTCTCCATAACATAGCCACAGTACCCCTGTAAGGGGTGGGCAGACCCCTTACAAAGAAGCCCAGTATTCCTGGAATGTTGATGTTATGTAATAAAAATGTTTTTATTGTTAATGCATTGTTTTAGTGGGTTCCCCCTAGTGGCCGGGTGGGACGGCTGTGCCACAGAAACAAGTGGTAGGAGTAGCCGGCAAGATAAAGGGGAGGGAGGATAGAGATGTTAAGGAAAAAGTGGGAGCAAGAAGGCAGTTGTGTCCGGGACGGGAGAGAAGAAGCAGAGAAGGGGCAGAGTGTGGGAGCTGGGTGTATAGGGAAGCCGGAGAGAAAAGGAGCGGGCGGAACCTCAAAGTGCGAAGCAGTACCGGTGTGGGTCCGGTCTGTGGGTAGCCGTAGTGGGAGCCAGGTGAAGCAGATTAGCCGGGCACATCCCCACTGGAGGAGACGTCAGGACAGGCTTTCCCCATGTCTTTTATTTGCACCGAATCATGCCTGGAAAGTGTTTGTACATCGGACGACATATGCACCACCACACTCTGCCCCACCAAGTCATCTCCTGTCCCGATAGTGACGGCGGAGCCAGGGGTAAGCCTGACAGAAAAAGGGGCCATGACTACAACCCCCGAGGCACCCCTGGCACCCCGTTACATGTGGCGTAGTCGGCAGGATGCGGATCGTATGCAAGGGGTCCCGACCCAAGAAGACGGAGATCAAGTGGTGCGCCTAGGACACAGGATCCGGATTATTGGAGAAGAGTCCCGATCCCTTGGTGGGAAGAAGAAGTAGTGCCTAAGGCGTTGGACCAGGCACAAGATGGCGGCAAGATGGCCGTCGTCTTCAAGGACACAGAAAGCGCGCGAAGAATTGGCGCCAAAAGAAGAGCCTGGGGCTGGCCGGTGCCGAAAAAGAAGTTCGGAGTACTCCGCCCAAAGAGGGGAGGTGCCGGTCCCAGGGCACGGATGAAGATATGTGAAGTGGGCGGTGTTCCAGAGAAAAAGAAGAACCGCCGCGGAGGGGTCGACCTGATGTGTGAGACTGGGGGTGGAGTATACCCAAGAGCGGGAAAAGTAGGCCCGCCTCCAGTTCCTCCAGCATCTCCACTGACCCCGCCGCCATTATCAGAGACGCTGACTGAAAACGAGATGGAGACCTCCGGAAAGCAGCAAGATGTGGTGGCCGCGCTAGCAGCAACTACCCTGGGCAGAGGACGCCCGAAGCAGGCTGCGGAAGGACTTCCTCTCCACTTACCGGCTGTGCCCGGAGGACCGGAGTGGCCTACGAAAGTCACCTGGCTTACGACCTGGGACGCCGCGACTGGAGAGACCACGACCGAGGTCAGGGCGACTTACACCGCACAGCTGCCGTCGGGAGACAGAATACTGGGATCCCCATACCCGTGCTCGGAGATACCCCCGCCAGTCGCGGTGGGATCTTCAACCCACGTACCAGTTCCGGCCCCGGAAGAACCATACGCCCGGGAGCTAGAAAAGGACGAGTGGGGTTTCTTTTGGGACCCAATACAGCCGTCACCCCTGCCTCAGCGGAAGTCTCCCTCACCAGAACCCGACCCGGTACAGGAGAGGCTGCTGGCCGAGACCGTGGCCCGGGAAATGATGGCTGGTCCCCGGAGTGAAGAATTCGAGCGCCAGTGTACTGTCGGGACTGTGGTGAAATTTAACCAGAAGGAGGGCTACGGTTTCATCGAAGATGAAGAGACCGGCGATCACTATTTTTACAATCGGGTAAACCTTAACACCGAGGGCCTACCGCAACGCCTCCACACTTTATATCCGGGAGAAAAGGTGCGGTTTATGAGAGAGGTGGGATGCCGAGGTCTCTTTGCGGTCGGAGTGACCCGGATGCCCACTACCCAAGAGGCTGCTCAATGGCAGCAAGAACTTGAGTGGGAGGAATGCCAGTACCGGCGGCGGGCACAGCAAAGACCGGTACTAGCCGAGATCTCCCACCCGAGACGCACACTGGCCGTAGCCCCGGAAGTCATACCCGGATCGAGCGCTGACCCAGAGAAGGGGACCCCGGCAGTGCTGGCTATTCAGCAGAGCCTGATTACGCACCCGGTGATCGTCATGGGCAGCCCCCAGCCGTCCCGTGCAGCGACCCCATCACCCCCGTCGGGGGTTGAGGAGACTGAGATACCGGAGGCCACCGTCAGTTATGAGCCCTTCCGGAGGCTACGCCGGTTGCCCGGCCAGTCCTTGTCGGACTACGTGAAGGCTCAACGGGCGGAATGGAAACGTGCCTATCATCCGGAGTGAATTGCCAAGACCGGAAGATAGCGGACCTATCTATGTTAACTACCGGCATTGTTTTGAGCCGGAAGAAGTTTTGATGTTTGCAACCGTTCAAGCTGCTGAGCCCGGAGAGAGCCTGATGCTGGACTGAGCCAGGGGCTCCTCCGCGTTGTTACGAAGATTTTGCTGATGTGTGTTCCTGCCGTCTAAGACCGGGAGTGCTGCAAAAGTCTCCGGGCAGAAACTCTACTAAGACCGGGAGTGCCTGCCTAAGGCCTCCGGGCACGACTAAGACCGGGAGCTTCCAGGAGGGACTCCGGGCGCTGGACTGGTGTGCCCCTTGTGGGTGCCCTAAGGTGAACATGTTCGCAGTTTTAAATGTGATTTTTAGATTTGGGCCTTGCCGGGAGTCTTAGGCTTAAAGAGGGGAGGTATGTAAGGGGTGGGCAGACCCCTTACAAAGAAGCCCAGTATTCCCGGAATGTTGATGTTATGTAATAAAAATGTTTTTATTGTTAATGCATTGTTTTAGTGGGTTCCCGCTAGTGGCCGGGTGGGACGGCTGTCCCACAGAAACAAGTGGTAGGAGGAGCCGGCAAGATAAAGGGGAGGGAGGATAGAGATGTTAAGGAAAAAGTGGGAGCAAGAAGGCAGTTGTGTCCGGGACGGGAGAGAAGAAGCAGAGAAGGGGCAGAGTGTGGGAGCTGGATGAATAGAGAAGCCGGAGAGAAAAGGAGCGGGCGGAACCTCAAAGTGCGAAGCAGTACCGGTGTGGGTCCGGTCTGTGGGTAGCCGTAGTGGGAGCCAGGTGAAGCAGATTAGCCGGGCACATCCCCACTGGAGGAGACGTCAGGGCAGGCTTTCCCCAGCTAAAGAAAGCGTGAAGTCATCTGTAACTGCCGGTTGTGTGAAGAACTGTAAAATAAAGAATGTCTTTTATTTGCACCGAATCATGCCTGGAAAGTGTTTGTACGACATATGCACCACCACACTCTGCCCCACCAAGTCATCTCCTGTCCCGATAGTGACGGCGGAGCCAGGGGTAAGCCTGACAGAAAAAGGGGCCATGACTACAACCCCCGAGGCACCCCTGGCACCCCGTTACACCCCCATAACACAACCACTGTAACCTATAACACAGCCACAGTACTCCCATAACGTAGCCACAGAACACAGCTGCAGTACCTCCATAACCACACTGCACAGTTCCCTTATAACATGGCCATGGTACTTCCATTACTGTGTAGGATATTACATGTGAATGGCTTAATAATAATAATAACACCCCATCCCCTGCCTTATCATTACACCCTGCGCCTCTACACTGACCCTCCTGAACACTAGCAGGGGCGGCTGGAAGGCAATCTGTGCGATCAGCGCACGCTGCTCTGAGCCGACTAATCAGGAGACCCTTATTGGCGGGGGTCATCCAGCCATTACCCTGTTACTACAGTTTAATATCACATGGACCCGCCGGGGGGTCTGGTGCTGAGAGATCGCTGAGCCGCAGCTTCTGAGAAAATACCCAGAAGGGCGTCCTAAATATACCGAAATCTGCTGATCCTGAGCTGAACTGTGAGAAGAAAACCCTTAAAGGACCAGTCCCACAAGTGAAAGTTTTCCCCCATCCCATGTACAGTGCATAAGTTGCTGAACGTTCGGGTTCCGACCCCGCTGGAAATAGTGGAGCGGAGCACTCGGCCTTATCCGGCAGTTCCATAGACAATGAATGGAGTAGAGGCTAAGTATGTACACCTCTACTCCATTAAAGGCAGCCATTTTTGGGATCCAGAGGATTTTCTTGGGATCCCTGGGGATCACTAAGTGTCCTATACTGATTCCAGGCAGAGATCATTGTGATTGGTAGATTTGTCCAGAACAACCAATCACAGTAAAGACTGGCTCTGATCGCTTCCGTTGGTGAGGTGACAGGGCTCAGTGCCCCCTAAACACACACATTTTTTTATAAATCCCTAATCTTTGTTGTCATCATTTCGTCTTGTCCTTTTATTCTGTCCGTCAACCCTGTCAGTGTCAGCGCTTTATGATCAAATAACATCAACCAATCATGACACAGTTTTCATTTCAAATTCTGCCCTGGTAAAATGAAAGCCACGATGTGATTGGTTGCTATAGGCAACAAAGACAGTTTTGCTTTAGTTTCCACCTAAGTCTGGCCTAGGGTATTTTCTGAAGTAAAGAAAATAACTAAAAGTGCTAATTAGGCAATTTTTGGCAATTAATAGGTAGCTATAGAGCTGTGTATGTATATATGTATAATATTACATACATGCATTGAAAAATATGACATAAATATCGAAATATTACACTGCTGAAGTGGTGGACGCCACAATTGTCTCCAATAATGAGACCACGAGGGATGGAGACCCAGAAGAAGCTTCTAAGCTTTGGCTGAGAAAATGTTTGACCCCCCCCTTATTAACGACACCTACCCAAGTCCTTTAGTTTATTGCAGGAGGTGGGAGGAATTTTTCCATCTCTTGGTGGAGGTTTTACATAGTAAATACACATAAATATAAGCAAAGAAGTTAAAAAAAAAAAAAGAAAAATTCAAAAATAATTATAGTAAAATAGATTTTATTATATACTGTACGTCACAGAGCAAATTCATAAAAATGAGACGTATTGGGCATCCATGTGACCATAATACATTGAAGAATTAACATTGGAGGTTATTTAGTGTAAAAAAATGAGTAGTATTAAAAAAAATACACACAAAAAAATTCCAAAGGCAATTTACATGAAAAAATAAAACAATAAAACGGAAAAATAAAGCAATTAAAATAAGGCCTCGTATAGGCAGTGAAAAGAATTAAAAAATAAAACTATGATGGGAGCGAAAATGTGGAGAGGCAAAAAAAATTAAATAATTAAAATAAATAAATTGGTGAGTCGTTAAGGTCTCTTCAGGGCGGCAAAAAATAAAAAATGTTTTATTGAGCATGGTATTGCCAAAATTTGCTTTAAGAAACTGGAGTATCACCCAATAAAATGAATTATGCGAACTAGACCATCATGACAAAACAATTCCTAATGACTTGTCAGGGCCTAGATGGTAGGATAGCCATGTGCAAGTTTAGCGTCCTCAGTTGTCCACTCAGTCCATTCTATTATCCAAGGCACCGAGGACGCCTTCATCAATCCGAAAAATCTTTATTAGTCCCAATGTACACGAGAGGATAAAAACAACACGACATTTCGGCAAACGCAGGGCCTTTATCAAGCCATAAAAAGGTGTAAAGACCTGATTGATAAAGGGCCTGTCTGTTGTTTTTATCCCTCGTGTACATTGGGACCAATATAAAGTTTTCTACAAAATATTTCCAGTTCACTTCTATGAGAAAGTGGATTCACTTTGCTGTTCATACTGTATGAGGAGTTTCTTTGAAAACATTTTTTTTCCCTGAAGAGGTTTTGAGGAACACTTGATGGAAAAAAAAGAGAGTGCATATCACTTCTCTGAAACGGATCCTGAAGGAAACTTCGCTAAACTAGAGACTGTCAAATTAGAAGGCTGCAAATACGCTTCAGGAAAAAAAAACGCCAAAACTCTTCCAGAAAATGTAGTGGAGGGCACGGGGCAGGCAGTGGTCGTAGTCGTGGTAGCGGGGGTCAACAGGCCGCAGCGCATCCGTCCGTTAACCCCTCGTTTCCCCATCGCCGCGCCACACACAGGAGAACTCCGTAACCGTTCAGGCGACATTGCTTTCTCGCTTACAGCAAATAAAGTCCTGACACTGTTTCTTCTCTCAAACATGCAAACTTTATTTTTAGGGCTAATCAACTACCTCAAATATTCGGCTTCGTGAATAATTTCCGAATAGGTCGCCGATATGCGAATATTCAATGCGCAATGAAAGTCTATGGGAAGCCCGAATAGTTTCGAATAGTTGTTATTCGGGTTTCTCATAGACTTACATTGCGCATCGAATATTCGAATAGCGTCGACCTATTCGGAAAATATTTGCGAAGCCGAATATTTGAGGTATTCAATCATCCTTATTTGTTTTCCTTTAACCTCTGGGCTACTTCAATCCGCGTTTCACGGTACCGGTACACTTCCCATAGGGGTTCCTTTCACTCTTTCTTCTCATACACAATTTAGCAGCAGTCCGTAGACGCTGGCACCAGGGTTCTTTCTCACATCTCTAGGCCTCGCATTCCTCCACTACACTTCACACTGGAACCGACTGGTTCATGAAGTCTGTTGAGCCACTTCACCCCACACACAAGGGACGTTAACACGTAAGAAGGACCGCAGCTGACAGGGCTCTCCCATCCGTGCCCAGGCCATCCAGCCATACCCTACTCCATGACGGCGCACTGACCTTCAGCTAGTGAGGAAGTCGTTGAGTACCACGAGCCAGGTGATACGGATGACAGACGACTGTCAGACTAAACCCCTCTTCCTGGGGACGCAGTTGGACAATCCAGTCTGAATCCTGCATGTCACGGCCGCAGGGGTGACCCTTAGGGTCAGGATCTTCCAATTGGGGGTATTAACACTGTCTTCTTCACTGGGACTCTCCTATCCCCTTCCCATTGGCTTTCCCTTATATATATCCCCTATTCTCCTCCTCCTCCTCCTGCCCACCCAGGTGCCAGGCCAACTGTACTGCTACACTGTCACCTAGTGGTGATTCTACACGAGGCATTTACATTTTACAATTATTGCACAGACCATCAGTGTTACAGCTACAAATGCAGGGGTGGGCCTAACCCTAACCCACCTACAAAAAGAAAGACATTTTCCAAAACTCCACCCCAAAAATGTTTTCAGAACCAGTCTGCGCTTTAAACATAGCTTTGTCTTCCTCCCTCTGAACAAAGCCTTATTGGGTGCTAGGTATTATGTCCTGTGGTATGAAAGTGTACTGCTAGGTATCTGTATGTTACCGAGCTCATTCTCCATGGTCTGATTCCCATAACCCCCAACACCCAGCGTTCCGGAGGTCAATCTGCAAATTTTGATGCAAGAGACTAAATATTTCTTGTTCTGAAGCTCAAAATAAAAATGATGGGCTTGGCCCAAAACGTATGAAAAATAGCCCGTGAATTTGATAAATGTACCTAAATCATAAAATTGCAATATAATGTGCCAAAAAATAGGCAGAAAACAATTCATAAATACTCCTCATTGTCTTTTATTTCACAGTATCTATTTGGTACAAATGCCAAATAAGCAAATTAAAACTTAGTTGTTACAAAACTTGTTTTTTTCAAAGCCTTAAAGGGGTTGTCCACTACTAGGACATCCCCTTCTGATTCCATGTGTTTCCACCAGGTAAAATTAAGAAAGCCTATACTCACCTCCATGGCCGTCGTGGTTCCAGTGTCCTGATACGGTACTGACTGGAAGCCCACCGGTTTCAACTGAATGTGTGTTCTCGGATGAGAATGGCTTTCTCACTGCAATAGTTAAAATAGCCGCCAGCCTATCAAAGGGTGGCAGTTGACATCGGCACTGACATCACTAGCATATGATGTCACTGCCATACGCCAACCCATCCACGCCACATATGGAGCAAGAAGAGACATTGCTTGACCATGGACAGGTAAGAAGAATCTTTTTATAAATTTTGTTACATAAGGGTGGCAGGATGGAAGACTTATGAGAACCAAGATGGATGACATCTGGGGACCAGGATTGGGAACATATGGAAACCAGGATTGAGGAAATTGTTAAATATAGAGGCCCAGAATGTGAGACATTACAGGAAGTTCCCAGGGTGGGGACATTATTACAATAAGGGCTCAGGACATAGAACATTATTACAGGAAGGGGCCCATGATGATGGAGATCATTATCACAGAAAGGGGCTGGGATGGAGAACATATGGGTACCAGGATGGGGGAGCTATGGGGACCAGTATGAGAGACATATGGGGACCAGAATGGAGAACATATGGAGACCAGGATTGGAGGACACATGGGGACCAGGATGGAGGACACATGGCAATCAGGATGGAGGAGATAAGGGGACCAGAATTGGATAAGTTATTAAGTAAAGAGGTCCAGGATAAGGGGCATTACAGAAAAGGCCCAGGATGGGGACATTATTATAGGAAGGGGCCTAGGATGGAAGATATTATTACAATAAGGGGACCATGATGGAGGACATAATTACAGAAAAGGGCCAGGACGGATGACATAGGGGTCCAGGATGGGGGAAATCATTAAACAAAGGGGCCAGGATGGGGAACATTATTAAATAAAGAGGCTCAAGGTCAGAGACATTATTACAGGTTGGGGCCTAGGATGGAGGATATTGTTACAAGAAGGGGACAATAATGGAGGACATTATTACAGAAAAGGGCCAGGACGGATGACATAGGGGTCCAGGATGGGAGAAATGGTTAAACAAAGAAGCCAGGATGGGGAACATTTTTAAATAAAGAGGCTCAAGGTGAGGGACATTATTACAGGAAGGGACCCAGGATGGAGGACATCATTACAGGAAAGGGCCCATGATGAAGGATGATATTACAGAAAGGGGCCATGACGGAAGACATTATGATGAACATATGTTGTTAGATTATGGTGGCAAGTGGGGACATAAGTACTGTAGCGGCCTATTAATGGTCCAGGAGGGTAGGTTCCCCCACACAGTAGTAATGGACTATATTTAATGCCCTGTATCACATCTTCACTGATGTTGCAGTTTTGTGGCATCTCTTTTAGGGGCTCAGCTCACTGGTGGTCCTCACTTTGTTGGTCTCTCCATCTCTTCTTCAGAAGCAGCTGAATGGTCCTCGCTGCTCACCCTACAACTTTTTCCTCTTCTTTATGGTTTTTAGACCTGAACAAAATAATGCAGAGGATTTATAGGTTTCAGCTTCCACAAAAATTACTTTTATAATAACTGGTTTAAAAAGTATAGAAATTAAAATTCTATCCTCCGGAAACACATGGAGCTTGTGCCCACTCGATCCCAACGAGAGCTTGAGTAATCTAACAGCTGAGCCCCGGCAGCACCGGCTCCGGCTGTTTAACCATCTCTGTGCCACTCTCAGTAGCGACTGCGGCATTTAGATGGTTATGAGGAGGGGGCTCCCACTTTCACCTCGACAAGATGGCAGGGTGCCGATGACATGAGTACTGCAGTGTAGTAGATCAACGATCTGACCATTTACTGTATAAGTCCCATAAAGTAACTAAGTAAAAAAGTGTAAAATGATAAAAAAAAAAAAAAAAAAAAAGGAAAAAAATAATACACACGATTGGTATTACTGTGTCCGGAATATCCTATCACAGTATACTCTGTAAAAAAAAAAATCTTAACTAGCTCTGCCATGTGGCTAAACAGCACTGGACAGCCATATACATGGAACAAAAATATAAACTTAACACTTTTGTTTTTCCTCCCATTTTTCATAGCTGAACTTAAAGATCTAAGACTCTTTCTATGTACACAAAAGGCTTTTTTCTCTCAAATATTGTTCACAGATTTGTTAAATCTGTGTTAGTGAGAACCTCACAGGTGTGACATATCAAGATGCTGATTAGACAGCATGATTATTGCACAGGTGTGCCTTATTATTGCACAGGTGTGCCTTATTATTGCACAGGTGTGCCTTATTATTGCACAGGTGCGCCTTATTTTTCACAATGCAGAAAACGTATTTCCAGCTCACCACTCTTGGTTCAAAGCTTAAAGGAGTAGACCACTTGATCCTGCACGGACGTCCCAGGTATAAAGATCCAAATTAAAAGCAGAAATTTCGGATCACAGGCAAAGGTAGATTAAAATGTCCTCTTTATTTTCAGATTAAAAATGACAGACGGTATCCACAGAGATACATAACTTCATCCAACGTGTTTCGCCATAACGCAGTGTCGTAGATTCTTATTCATGGAAATAAAATAAAATGAATAAGAATCTAGGACACTGCGTTGTGTCGAAATGCGTTGGATGAAGTTATGTATCTCTGTCGATACCGTCTGTCATTTTTAATCTGAAAATGAAGAGGAAATTTTAATCTACCTTTGCCTGTGATCCGCTGGAAATTTCTGCTTTTATTTTTGCACAGGTGCGCCTTAGGCTGACCAAAATAAAAGGTCATTTTAAAATGTGCAGTTTTATTGCACAGCACAATGCCACAGATGTCACAAGTTTTGAGACAGTGTGCAATTGGCATGCTGACCGCCGGAATAGCCACCAGAGCTGATGCCTGTGAAATGAATGTTCATTCCTCTACCATAAGTTATCTCCAAAGGTATTTCAGATAATTTGGCAGAACATCCAACCGGCCTCACAACCACAGACCACGTGTAACCACAGCAGCCTCCACATCCAGCGTCTTCACCTCCAGGAGCGTCTGACACCGGCCCCCGGACAGCGGCTGCAGCAATCAGTGCAAACCAAAGACTTTCTGCCCAAACTGTCAGAGCCCGTCTCGGGGAGGCTCATCTGCTGCTCGTCATCCTCATCGGGGGTCTCCACCTGTCTGCAGAGCGTCGTCGTACCTGACATGAGTGAGCAAACGCTCACAGAGGTCTCAGAAGTAATTTCTGCTTTCTGTACATATTCGTCATCACGGCTTTTGTTTGCTACGTTGCATCAGTTTCGTCCCTTTCTGCTTAAAGTAACAACAATTGTTGCGTCCTTTACAGACATATTTTAACATTTAGCCCAATATTTATATGAAAAAACCCCCATAAGAATCCTGAAAACCTGCAAAATCTCTTTACCCTCAAACATTGCCAGGCCCTCTGACCTAATATCACGCGGGATTGAAAACCTCACCGGAATCCAAGGCTGTATTTTACGTACGCGCCATAATATTATATATGATTTTTACATTCCATAAGAATTCTGATGATACAATTTTGGCTCCGATTTATCAAGACACCAGTTGCTGAATCATGTGCTGAAATAAGATGATCCTAATTAATTAAAATCCATACCCAAGGGGTGAGCGCATCTTAATGAATTTGGTGCATCTAAGGCTACTTTCACACATCCGGTTTTTGCACTCATCCGGCTGTGAAACCTATGCAATGGATGCGGCGAAAACACCGCATCCTTTGCATAAGTTTTTACATGCGGCCCGTCCGTTTTTTTCCGGTTGCGGCATGCTACTGAGCATGCGCAGTGGAAGAAACCGCATGCGGCGGCCGGATGCGTTTTTTCCGCATCGCGCCGCATCCGGCGTCCATAGGCATGCATTGAAAAATGCGCCGCAGCGGCCGGATACGGCGCGATGCTGTTTTTTTGCTGGAGCAAAAAACGTGCCAGGGAACGTTCCATCCGGTTGCGGCATCGGCTAAATCTGCCGCATGCGGCAAAAACCGGACCGAACGCAAGCCCATGCGGCACAATACGGCACTAATGTAAGTCTATGCAAAAAAACCCGCAACCGGCGGCAAAAAAAAACGGTTGCGGTTTTTCTGCAGAGCGCCATATTGTGCCGCAGAGCAAAAACCGGATGTGTGAAAGTAGCCTTAATGAATTTGGTGCATCTTCCAGTTGCTGCCCGCCAGCCAGGACTGCTGTACATTTTACTACATTTTCCCTTCAAAAACTCATTGTTTTTCACTGAAGTTAAAAAACATAGTGTGAACAGTTCAGTAATAAGTAACCTGTAAGATCTTATTAATGATCGGTCCTGCATACAATGAGAACGGGAACGTCACATGTTCAGTGTAGACAAAGGGACCCTCCAAATTATCTCCCCTGGTTCGGCCCAAGGATCTGAGGCTGAGACTAAAATACTCATTTACTATAAAGATGAAAAAGAAAGTGGAGTCGGACTCACAAAGTAAGATTTATTTTTTTAAATACAAGTCGTAAATCACTATACACAGGAGGATGAGGAACATGAACACCATGGGCAGCAGAATTCACAAACAGCAATATTTAGACAATTATTTTGAGGAGAAAAACTTGTGCAACCTGTCCATGCATCCAGCAAAAGTCAGATAGAAAATCCAGCAATGTACAGCAACGTCCATAATAGTGTAATGTCCTGCAGGACCGATCATATGTTCTGTCTGAGCCGCTGTGGGGCAAACCTGCAACCAGAAAATGTAACCATCACAATATAATATAGTCATACAAGCGAGACTAGACCATAGGGGCAGTATTATAGCAGTTATATTCTTCTACATAGGGTACAGTATTATAGTAGTTATATTCTTGTATATAGGGGGCAGTATTATAGTAGTTATATTCTTGTACATAGGGGACAGTATTATAGTAGTTATATTCTTATACATAAGGGCAGTATTATAGTATTTATATTTTTGTATATAGGGGCAGTATTATAGTAGTTAGATTCTTGCACATAGGAACAGTATTATAGTAGTTATATTCTTATACATAGGGTCAGTATTATAGTAGTTATATTCTTGTACATAGGGTCAGTATTATAGTAGTTATATTCTTGTATATAGGGGGCAGTATTATAGTAGTTATATTCTTCTACATAGGGGACAGTATTATAGTAGTTATATTCTTATACATAAGGGCAGTATTATAGTATTTATATTTTTGTATATAGGGGCAGTATTATAGTAGTTATATTCTTGCACATAGGAACAGTATTATAGTAGTTATATTCTTATACATAGGGTCAGTATTATAGTAGTTATATTCTTGTACATATGGTCAGTATTATAGTAGTTATATTCTTGTATATAGGGGGCAGTATTATAGTAGTTATATTCTTCTACATAGGGGACAGTATTATAGTAGTTATATTCTTATACATAAGGGCAGTATTATAGTATTTATATTTTTGTATATAGGGGCAGTATTATAGTAGTTATATTCTTGCACATAGGAACAGTATTATAGTAGTTATATTCTTATACATAGGGTCAGTATTATAGTAGTTATATTCTTGTACATATGGTCAGTATTATAGTAGTTATATTCTTGTATATAGGGGGCAGTATTATAGTAGTTATATTCTTCTACATAGGGGACAGTATTATAGTAGTTATATTCTTATACATAAGGGCAGTATTATAGTATTTATATTTTTGTATATAGGGGCAGTATTATAGTAGTTATATTCTTGCACATAGGAACAGTATTATAGTAGTTATATTCTTATACATAGGGTCAGTATTATAGTAGTTATATTCTTGTACATAGGGTCAGTATTATAGTAGTTATATTCTTGTATATAGGGGGCAGTATTATAGTAGTTATATTCTTCTACATAGGGGACAGTATTATAGTAGTTATATTCTTATACATAAGGGCAGTATTATAGTAGTTATACTCTTGTACATAGGAGCAGTATTATAGTAGTTATATTCTTGCACATAGGAGCAGTATTATAGTAGTTATATTCTTGTACATAGGGGCATTATTATAGTAGTTATATTCTTATACATAGGGGCAGTATTATAGTAGTTATATTCTTGTACATAGGGTCAGTATTATAGTAGTTATATTCTTGTACATAGGGGGCAGTATTATAGTAGTTATATTCTTGTACATAGGGGCAGTATTATAGTAGTTATATTCTTGTACATAGGGGCAGTATTATAGTAGTTATATTCTTGTACATAGGGGCAGTATTATAGTAGTTATATTCTTGTACATAGGGGCATTATTATAGTAGTTATATTCTTGTACATAGGGGCAGTATTATAGTAGTTATATTCTTGTACATAGGGGCAGTATTATAGTAGTTATATTCTTGTACAAAGGGGGAGTATTATAGTAGTTATATTCTTGTATATAGGGGGCAGTATTATAGTAGTTATACTGTTGTACATAGGGGGTAGTATTATAGTAGTTATATTCTTCTACATAGGGGACATTATTATAGTAGTTATATTCTTATACATAAGTGCAGTATTATAGTAGTTATATTTTTGTATATAGGGGCAGTATTATAGTAGTTATATTCTTTTACATATGGGCAGTATTATAGTAGTTATATTCTTATACATAGGAGCAGTATTATAGTACTTATATTCTTATACATAGGAGCAGTATTATAGTAGTTATATTCTTATACATAGGGGCAGTATTATAGTAGTTATATTCTTATACATAGGAGCAGTATTATAGTAGTTATATTCTTATACATAGGGGCAGTATTATAGTAGTTATATTCTTGTACATAGGGGGCAGTATTATAGTAGTTATATTCTTGTACATATGGGCAGTATTATAGTAGTTATATTCTTGTGTATAGGGAGCAGTATTATAGTAGTTATATTCTTGTACATAGGAGCAGTATTATAGTAGTTATATTCTTGTACATAGGAGTAGTATTATAGTGGTTATATTCTTGTACATAGGGGCAGTATTATAGTAGCTATATTCTTGTACATATGGAGTAGTATTATAGTAGTTATATTCTTGTACATAGGGACAGTATTATAGTAGTTATATTCTTGTACATAGTGGGCAGTATTATAGTAGTTATATTCTTGTACATAGGGGCAGTATTATAGTAGTTATATTCTTGTACATAGGGGGAGTATTATAGCAGTTTTATTCTTGTACATAGGGTACAGTATTATAGTAGTTATATTCTTCTACATAGGGGCAGTATTATAGTAATTATATTCTTGTATATAGGGGCAGTATTATAGTAGTTATACTGTTGTACATAGGGGCAGTATTATAGTAGTTATACTGTTGTACATAGGGGGTAGTATTATAGTAGTTATATTCTTGTACATAGGGTACAGTATTATAGTAGTTATATTCTTCTACATAGGGGCAGTATTATAGTAGTTATATTCTTGTACATAGGGGCAGTATTATAGTAGTTATACTGTTGTACATAGGGGCAGTATTATAGTAGTTATACTGTTGTACATAGGGGGTAGTATTATAGTAGTTATATTCTTCTACATAGGGGACAGTATTATAGTAGTTATATTCTTATACATAAGTGCAGTATTATAGTAGTTATATTTTTGTATATAGGGGCAGTATTGTAGTAGTTATATTCTTGTACATAGGGGCAGTATTATAGTAGTTATATTCTTGTACATAGGGGCATTATTATAGTAGTTATATTCTTGTACATAGGGGCAGTATTATAGTAGTTATATTCTTGAGAATAGAGGCAGTATTATAGTAGTTATATTCTTGTACATAGGGGCAGTATTATAGTAGTTATATTCTTGTACATAGGAGCAGTATTATAGTAGTTATATTCTTGTACATAGGTGGCAGTATTATAGTAGTTATATTCTTGAGAATAGAGGCAGTATTATAGTAGTTATATTCTTGTACATAGGGGCAGTATTATAGTAGTTATATTCTTGTACATAGGGGGCAGTATTATAGTAGTTATATTCTTGTACATAGGGGCAGTATTATAGTAGTTATATTCTTGTACATAGGAGCAGTATTATAGTAGTTATATTCTTGTACATAGGTGGCAGTATTATAGTAGTTATATTCTTGTACATAGGAGCAGTATTATAGTAGTTATATTCTTGTACATAGGTGGCAGTATTATAGTAGTTATATTCTTGTACATAGGAGCAATATTATAGTAGTTATATTCTTGTACATAGGGGCAGTATTATAGTAGTTATATTCTTGTACATAGGGGCAGTATTATAGTAGTTATATTCTTGAGAATAGAGGCAGTATTATAGTAGTTATATTCTTGTACATAGGGACAGTATTATAGTAGTTATATTCTTGTACATAGGGGGCAGTATTATAGTAGTTATATTCTTGTACATAGGTGGCAGTATTATAGTAGTTATATTCTTGTACATAGGAGCAGTATTATAGTAGTTATATTCTTGTACATAGGTGGCAGTATTATAGTAGTTATATTCTTGTACATAGGAGCAGTAATATAGTAGTTATATTCTTGTACATAGGTGGCAGTATTATAGTAGTTATATTCTTGTACATAGGAGCAATATTATAGTAGTTATATTCTTGTACATAGGTGGCAGTATTATAGTAGTTATATTCTTGTACATAGGAGCAATATTATAGTAGTTATATTCTTGTACATAGGGGCAGTATTATAGTAGTTATATTCTTGTACATAGGTGGCAGTATTATAGTAGTTATATTCTTGTACATAGGAGCAATATTATAGTAGTTATATTCTTGTACATAGGGGCAGTATTATGATATATTATTGTATATAGGGGCAGTATTATGTACAAGTTTATAGATAACACTTACCCTTTATAATTACATTCACATCTTCTGTCATGGTGTAGGTTTTCCAGTATCCAGGCCCTGTATCTTGCTCGCCTCTGAATGAAAATGATGGAAATGAAATTTAAGGATGAAACAGTCAATTAATACCGTACCGTACTGTACATTTACACTGCGCCCATTCTGTGAGTCAGGGCCAATACTTCATGTGATAATGACTATTTCTTGTGCTATCAGGAGTTTGTCTTTAAGGTCATTAATGTAGAATGACTCAGTCTTGTGCAGTTCATTGTCTGCAGCCGAAGTGAGGAGTTGAGTAACAAACAAATCTGCTTCTTTCCCAGCCTCATTTAGGCCGATATAATCCGATAGGAAGGCAGAGCGTGTTTGGACGGACACCTCTGGGCCCATGCTCGGACGGACACCGCAGTCTATATAGACATTCTTCCCGTCCGATGAATAATGTGTCATTACAGTTAGGTCCAGAAATCTTTGGCCAGTGACACAATTTTCGCGAGTTGGGCTCTGCATGCCACCACATTGGATTTGAAATGAAACCTCTACAACAGAATTCAAGTGCAGATTGTAACGTTTAATTTGAAGGTTTGAACAAAAATATCTGATAGAAATTGTAGGAATTGTCACATTTCTTTACAAACACTCCACATTTTAAGGAGGTCAAAAGTAATTGGACAAATAAACCAAACCCAAACAAAATATTTTTATTTTCAATATTTTGTTGCGAATCCTTTGGAGGCAATCACTGCCTTAAGTCTGGAACCCATGGACATCACCAAACGCTGGGTTTCCTCCTTCTTAATGCTTTGCCAGGCCTTTACAGCCGCAGCCTTCAGGTCTTGCTTGTTTGTGGGTCTTTACGTCTTAAGTCTGGATTTAAGCAAGTGAAATGCATGCTCAATTGGGTTAAGATCTGGTGATTGACTTGGCCATTGCAGAATGTTCCACTTTTTTGCACTCATGAACTCCTGGGTAGCTTTGGCTGTATGCTTGGGGTCATTGTCCATCTGTACTATGAAGCGCCGTCCGATCAACTTTGCGGCATTTGGCTGAATCTGGGCTGAAAGTATATCCCGGTACACTTCAGAATTCATCCGGCTACTCTTGTCTGCTGTTATGTCATCAATAAACACAAGTGACCCGGTGCCATTGAAAGCCATGCATGCCCATGCCATCACGTTGCCTCCACCATGTTTTACAGAGGATGTGGTGTGCCTTGGATCATGTGCCGTTCCCTTTCTTCTCCAAACTTTTTTCTTCCCATCATTCTGGTACAGGTTGATCTTTGTCTCATCTGTCCATAGAATACTTTTCCAGAACTGAGCTGGCTTCATGAGGTGTTTTTCAGCAAATTTAACTCTGGCCTGTCTATTTTTGGAATTGATGAATGGTTTGCATCTAGATGTGAACCCTTTGTATTTACTTTCATGGAGTCTTCTCTTTACTGTTGACTTAGAGACAGATACACCTACTTCACTGAGAGTGTTCTGGACTTCAGTTGATGTTGTGAACGGGTTCTTCTTCACCAAAGAAAGTATGCGGCAAAACCACACACCTGTAATCAACCCCAGACGTTTTAACTACTTCATTGATTACAGGTTAATGAGGGAGACGCCTTCAGAGTTAATTGCAGCCCTTAGAGTCCCTTGTCCAATTACTTTTGGTCCCTTGAAAAAGAGGAGGCTATGCATTACAGAGCTATGATTCCTAAACCCTTTCTCCGATTTGGATGTGAAAACTCTCATATTGCAGCTGGGAGTGTGCACTTTCAGCCCTTATTATATATATAATTGTATTTCTGAACATGTTTTTGTAAACAGCTAAAATAACAAAACTTGTGTCACTGTCCAAATATTTCTGGACCTAACTGTATATAGGAAACATGTCATACAGGATAATTAATCACTTACCACTCTACGATGCCGGGCGATCATAATCGTCAGGATGGTCACACATAGGAGAAACACAATCACCCCGAGCACCACCGTCACCCAGAAGAGGGGGCTTGATAGGAAACCTTGCGGTAACTCTGTTGATAGCGGATAACATATTTATTCTCTTTTATATGGTCTCTTATAAAGCTCCATACTAATTGGCATCTTTTTACGCAATGTGAAGAATATCTGTACATGAAAACCTGGCTTTTTTAATGGGGCTTCCATGGAGCAACTTTCCTACAGCCTATTTACTTGGCAGGTCGCAGAGGAACTCTGCCCTTCAACTTTTAATAAATATACAGGGATCTGGACTTACCACAGGGTCACCAGGGCTACTACGTCCACTGACTGGCTGCCGGTCAGTGGAGCAAGGACACTTGACAACCCGGGTCAAAACCAGAAATGTTGGACAAAGTCAGAAGCCATTGGCAAGGTCAGAACAGAGTCAGAGGCAGGAGCGACAAGTAAGTAGAGGGTTAATTCCGAACAGGTTCAGCAATGGTTTTCAAGAATTTCAGTCTGGTACCACGGTATAACAGGGAACCAGAACATTATAAATATATGTATAAATACCAACCCCCAGCAAACTCAAGAGCTCCACCAAAAGCTGATGATTAGCTACTCTTAACTCCTTATTACCCCGATTTGCCAAAGCACCAGGGCAAATCGGGAAGAGCCGGGTACAGCCCCAGAACTGTCGCATATAATGTATGCGGCAATTCTGGGCGGCTGCTGACTGATATTGTTAGGGTGGGGGGCTCCCCATAACGTGGAGCTCCCCATCCTGAGAATACCAGCCTTCAGCCGTATGGCTTTATCTGGCTGGCATTAAAATTGGGGGGGACCGCACGCCGTTTTTTTTTTATTTATTTATTTATTTTACTGCACAGTATAGACACGCCCACCGGCTGCTGTGATTGGGTGCAGTGAGGCACCTGTCACTCAGTGTGGGGGCGTGTCTCACTGTAACCAATCATAGGCGCCGGTGGGCGGGGAAAGCAGGGAATAGGAGATTGTTTAATGAGCGGCCGGCTTTTTCAAAATAGTAAAAGCCGCCGCAGCGGTGTGAATGCCGTGCAGAGCCGCGCCGGAGATCGGGGAATGGTAAGTATGAGAGAGGGGGGGAAACTGACCGACAGACTGTGAGAGAGGGACAGAGAGACAGAGAGACTGACCGACGGACTCAGGGAGATTGACCGACATACACAGAAATAGAAAGAATGGCCGACATCACTAGAAATAAAAACACCAAACGGACACGGACTATAGGTATATGCATACGTGTTTACTAACGTGTGTGCACATACCCATAGACTTTCATTGTGTCCACGTGTGCGTGCTCCGTGCAGATAACGGACATGCATCCGTGCCAAACGCAAACACATACGGATCACGGACACGCACACACGGACATAATGAAATAACGCACGTGTGACCACAATCATAGATTAACATTGGTGCACGTTTGGCCGTGTCTCCGGTATATACGGAACAAACACGCACGTGTCTCACGGACGTGTGAAGGGGGCCTTATGAAAAGTCTTGTTTAAAAAGCCACTTTTGACTAGGATTGTTACTTCCAATAGGTGGCGCTAGAGTTTGTTTCCTTCCTCACTGGAGGGGCAATTTGAATAATTCTCAGAGGCGCATTGCAGCTATAAGTCCCCTCACTGGCAGCCAGACTGGTTTGTCAGTCTCCTCAAGGAGAATAGTCTTCCCCGTGGATACTTTGCATGCAGATATTTGACTCCTAATTCGGACTACAGACAATTAAGATGGTTTATGCACATTTGAATTGCATTCCCCAAATCAGTGGCTGGGCCCGGTCCATACGCTCGGCTGAACTGTGCTGCCGCTTGGTGCCAAAAGCAGAATTTGTAGGAGGATGTTCAGACACGGGTGTAACACAATGTTTATATATCTAGTAGGGTCTGGAGTAATTGGGATTGAAGTCTTTTGGTGGTGATTGTAGTCATTGAGGGGTGGGAAGTAATCTCTCCAGTGGGGTCTTTGGTTTGGTTGGCGACCGTCTCGGGGGTGTCACGGGGGGTGACAGACAGTAATGTGGTGTCCGACAATAGATAGTTATAGCACTTGGCTTCGCAAACTGCTCCCTGACCTTCTATCATTCCTGCTTGATGTATTTGGTATCCTATGTATCTCCTCAGCTTTGTGTTCGTCCCTTTCCTTTTAGGACCCTGCGGAGTTCCTCACCCTTTCAGCTGCTTTTTATCAGCACTTTTTTGGTATCTATATATACCCTCATTTCCCCATACTCAGTGCTGGTGATAAGTCCTCTGTCCTTAGCAATTCTTCAGTGCAAGCAGTCTGCTCGCATTCTTCTGGTGTAACCTGGTTGTTGGTTGCAGTTCTTCTCCCTGAGGCATCTGGAGATGTTATTAGTTCACTTTCCCCCTGTTTGTCATCCCTGTATCTTCTTTAGAGTTTAGTGGGGTTGACTAAGCGCTCATCCCATCCATTCCCTATCTAGGGCCCAGATCAGGGTCAACCCTGGGCCACGGATCCAGTTCGGTGCATAGGTGCGGACGCTATCTAGGGCGGTGAGGGAAACCAGGGCCCAGCATGGAAGAAAAACTGCAGCTGCACCCTCCTTATCCCTCTCACAACACGCAGTCTCAGATAGAGAGAAAACTGCAGCTGCATCCCCTCTCAGACTTGTAGCCTCATAGAGTATGAGGCAGAAACTACAGCTGCATCTCCTTTTCCTCTTATATAATAATTTAGTCTCTAACAAAACAAGAGAAAATACAGTTACATTACTTTCTCCACTGACTGAGCATGCAGTTTCATAAAGAGAGGAAAACTGCAGTTGCGCCCTCTTCCCCTCTCACAGCATGCAGTCTCAGAAAAAGAGAGAATCTGCAGGGAATTTTTTTCCTCCTGTTTGTTAGTCACTTTTTACAGACTTTTTGGGGTGGTCTTGTAGCGCAGACAGGGAAAAGGGAACTATAGTTGAAAGGTAAGTTTCTAGAAACTGTTGTGGCTATATTGAGCGCAGAGGAAGCAGAGTGCCACAATGTGACTGCAGGGAACACCAGGGTAGCAATATAACAGAAGACCCTGGTGCTAGGGAGAGGGGAGCGGGGTCACCTCCTAACACTCACCTGAGGCTGATCCCTGCATCTAACATTCCTAAATGTGTCCACATGTGCCGTCACGTGCCTAGGCCCTCGCTGGTGCTGAACTCACCCCGACTAGTAAAGGCTAGTGAGGCACTAGTCTCGCCACTGCAATAAGACGACGCGAATAACAAATGGATATGGAAAGACACAATAAATAACACTCAAAAGTTTTTTTCAGCAGGAAACTTTACAGCTGCAACAGAAACAACACCACAAGCTCCTTCAACACGGACAGCATAGGTATGAGCTATAGCCGGCATAGGGAGGAATGAGAAGCGAATATGTATAGCAGGAGGGAGTGGGTGCAGCTGAGGATACAACTACCTGTAAGATCACTGCAGGATAGAAATGAACCTTAACCTCTTCAATACCACATGAAATTAAATATGCTGCAACGAGGGTAAACAACGAGTGGGCACTAAAGCGGATCTGCAATTCTAATATGCTGTGACCTTCTGATCCCCCAAGATCACATTAGGCCATGACACACTCGTGACACAGAGGTCATTGCCTACCCCTTTCTCCTGGGGGGTTTCAAAGGCCCCGACTGCCACATAAGACATCCTAAGTGGTGCCTGTAGTTGGGGGGCCAGGGTGCGGAGGTTGTATTGGGGCTCCATTATGTTTTTCGGTTAGAGATGCTTTATACAGTCACATACCCAGTGTCAGGTTGATGCTGGCGAGTCTTTTTTCCCCAATGAAGACACCACAGGTCCAGTTTCCGCTCGTCTCCGGTGCTATAGTGATTTCTTTGGCCAGTTTTTCTTTCCCGGGAGGTCCGCAGAGCTCGTAGCTACTGTTTTCATGACGCCAGCAAAGTCGGCCACCTTTGTCGATGCAGTTGATACTACACAGGAGAGTGATGTTGGACTCGATAACAATATTATTGTGGGACGTGGACGCTGGAAAAAGAGAATATAGCATAAACTCCAAAATCAAAGCTTCGGAATCTGATGGAGAACTACAACTCCCAGCTGACACGCCCCTCCCCCCTCCTGACCGCCTTACCCGTCAGGTTGGCCACACACACTTCTCTTTGCAGCTTCTTCTCCCTTTTGCCGATCTGTAGCACAATCTCCATCTGATAAAGGCCGCTCTGAGGACTGCGGATGGAGGGGCTCAGATCCTCGGGGTCAGACTTCGGCTGGCATTTTTGGGGCCAGCAGGCCCCCGACGTGACTGTGAGCGTTTGTATGGTGCTGGATAAATACTTGATGTTTCCCTCTACAGCTCTGGCATCGTCCTCCAGAGGAGAATCGCGAACTTTGAAATTAAAGAACAAGGGGAGAGTGATCGGCTTCTTCCCGGACATGTACACCACGGCTGCGGAGGGTTTAAAGCCTGCAAACCAAAGAAATGGATATTGGTCATCAATTCTGATAGCACAAGTACAGCTGCAGTGTAAAGCATGGGGGATGGACAGCACAGATTCCTATGACCATCTTCGTACCTTTTACACTAATGGCTTTAGAAAAGCAAGTTTTAGCTCCATCATTCATCTTTATACAGCAGTTGTAATCCCCACTTTGCTCTATTGTTATGTTCTTCAGCTCCAGATTCGGCCCGTCTGTCATCTTTTTGTCGTCTTTTAGCCAAGATACCCCTGCATTCATTACAGGGGAGGACCTGATGCTCAGTTTCAGGTTTTCAGACATCAGGAGGATATCGGAAGGTTCTGCCGAGACTAAAAGAAAGATCAGAGAATTAACATCACCTATTGTGAATCATCACCTATTATATCTGCTGTATATAGAGGTGTTATCAGTCATTGTACAGGAGGAGGAGGAGGTGAGCTGTGACATCACCTATTGTGAATGGTGGATCCTGTGTTATCTGCTGTATATAGAGGTGTTATCAGTCATTGTACAGGAGAAGGAGGAGGTGAGCTGTGACATCACCTATTGTGAATGGTGGATCCTGTGTTATCTGCTGTATATAGAGGTGTTATAAGTTATTGTACAGGAGAAGGAGGAGGTGAGCTGTGACATCACCTATTGTGAAGGGTGTATCCTGAGTTATCTGCTGTATATAGAGGTGTTATAAGTTATTGTACAGGAGAAGGAGGAGGTGAGCTGTGACATCACCTATTGTGAATGGTGGATCCTGTGTTATTTGCTGTATATAGAGGTGTTATCAGTCATTGTACAGGAGAAGGAGGAGGTGAGCTGTTACATCACCTATTGTGAATGGTGGATCCTGTGTTATTTGCTGTATATAGAGGTGTTATCAGTCATTGTACAGGAGAAGGAGGAGGTGAGCTGTGACATCACCTATTGTGAATGGTGGATCCTGTGTTATTTGCTGTATATAGAGGTGTTATCAGTCATTGTACAGGAGAAGGAGGAGGTGAGCTGTTACATCACCTATTGTGAATGGTGAAACCTGTGTTATTTGCTGTATATAGAGGTGTTATCAGTCATTGTACAGGAGAAGGAGGAGGTGAGCTGTGACATCACCTATTGTGAATGGTGGATCCTGTGTTATCTGCTGTATATAGAGGTGTTATAAGTTATTGTACAGGTGTAGGAATATGGGCACAGCGATCCGTGCAGCCTTATGAGATTAATGGTTCAACACTGCCCTCTGCTGGTCGAAGACAGAATAGGAGCAAGGCAATTAGTAACCTAGGAATCCAAAATTGTAGGATTGGTTCCCGGAGGAAGGTTTTAGAGAGACTGACCTGTTCAGCAGCAGACAAGGGAAGAGGAACAGGAATGAAGAGCCGGAGGAGGGACCGGAAGAAGTCTTTTGGCGTGAAGAGGGAGCAGGGCGAGGACGTGCAGGCTGAGGGGAAGGAGGAAGCCTCACCAGCAGCAAAATTCATGCAGCAGAGAGATGGATCTGGAACAGACTGAAGCAAATAGTCTGCAAGTCCCGAGCCCTCGCACCGCCCAGCAAGCCCTCAAGACCCCCAAGAGTCCCGGCACCACCCAGCAAGCACTCAAGAACCCCAAGAGCCCCAACACCACCCAGCAAGCCCTCAAGACCCCCAAGAGTCCCGGCACCACCCAGCAAGCCCTCAAGACCCCCAAGACCCCCAACACCACCCAGCAAGCCCTCAAGACCCCCAAGAGTCCCGGCACCACCCAGCAAGCCCTCAAGACCCCCAAGACCCTCAACACCACCCAGCAAGCCCTCAAGACCCCCAAGAGTCCCGGCACCACCCAGCAAGCCCTCAAGACCCCCAAGACCCCCAACACCACCCAGCAAGCCCTCAAGACCCCCAAGAGTCCCGGCACCACCCAGCAAGCCCTCAAGACCCCCAACACCACCCAGCAAGCCCTCAAGACCCCCAAGAGTCCCGGCACCACCCAGCAAGCCCTCAAGACCTCCAAGAGCCCCAACACCACCCAGCAAGCCCTCAAGAGCCCTGGCACCACCCAGCAACCCCTCAAGACCCCCTGCAACGTCCAGCCAGTCCCTGAAGACAGCTCTCAAGACCCCCTCACCATCCAGCAAGACCCTCCAGACCCTCAAGGCCAATCGCTATGCCAGGCCCCTAACGCCACTGCTACACCGGTCAAGACCCCCGAGACTCTCACTACGCCGGTCAAGACCTTCAGTGAAGACTACATGGTCAAGCCACAGACGTGGCCATGCATGATAGCCAGCCGTGGGTGACCCAAATACGCCGGCTGTTGCCTCCTGCCCGGCCGTGCGGTTCTTGATGTGGGGGACTGTGTTGATAGTGGTTTGAGCTTAGTGTAGTGTAACCTATAGAGACGTAGGTGAAGTAGCTTGAGACTACGGACATAGGCCCTGATTGGTCCATATCCTGTTCCCTAGTAGTTAATGTGGGCCACAAGTTAGTAGAAAGAGCGTTCTTTCCCTGAAGTTTGGATCTTTAGTGATTGCTGTTGTTGAGAACTAAAAATTGTAATTTTTCCCTTGTGATAAGCTTCTTCTGTATCTTCCAACCCCTGCTTGTGTATTAATAAACTGTTGGTTATGTCACCACTGTGTCTTCCTTCTCTGTACACTGCATCTTGACCTTGCTCTTACACAGGAGGAGGAGGAGGTGAGCTGTGACATAATCTATTGTGAATGGTGGATCCTGTGTTATCTTCTGTATATAGAGATGTTATCAGTCATTGCACAGGAAGAGGAGGTGAGCTGTGACATAATCTATTGTGAATAGAGGATCCTGTGTTATCTGCTGTATACAGAAGTGTTATCAGTCATTGTACAGAAGGAGGAGGAGGAGGTGAGCTGTGACGTCACATATTGTGAATAGTGGATCCTGTGTTATCTACTGTATATAGAGGTGTTACCAGTCTTTGTATTTGTGTCTGTGATGATAATGAGACTGCTGAGAACTCATCTGAACAGAGTAGGAAGGAGGAATCTAGTATTAGGCCAGAATGAACATTCCGAGATTTTTGGAGTTTTTTGGTTTTGTTTTTTTTAAATAGATAGTAATATGAAAAATAAAAATACACTGAAGCCTAATATTCATGGATCCTAACTCCCCCACCCCCACCCCATTATTTACCCCTTCCCTTTTTTTCCTGGTGTTCACCTGCAGGGTGGTAATAGTTTATTTTGTCCCCTATTTAGTCCATTTTTGTTTCTCCATTTGCCGCTTCATGATTTAAAAGATATATTAAAAAAAAATGTATCCAGCAAAAGATAGAATGTTGTCTGCGCCTTATTTCAGGGGATAAAGTGGTGGTCGGCCACTATATGGGAGCTCTCCGCCTGCCGGCAGTCACAGGCAATCACTGAGGGTCTCCTTGTCATCCCTTTTTTCTATAGACCCTTCTAACAAAAAGGATTAACCAAAAAAAATGGAAAACTCCTTTAACCTCCAGCCAGGAAATGTAGGTTGTAAAGGCAAATAAAAACGACTTACCTTCAAAAACAATGAGTTCCACTGTTTTAACATCCAGACCAGCTTTTCTGCATGTGAATGTGCCGGCGTCTATCAGCTGCACGGCAGTCGTCTCCAAGTTATGTGTGATGTCGGGCTGCATAGAAAATCGATCGCTGCCTGCAGAACATACATTACAGTAATGAAGAGGATCGGTATAATGATAATCACAGCTAAAATGAAGAATAATGAGAATAAAATACTGCTAAAAATAAATAAATAAAATATATATATATATATAAATATATATATATATATTATAGTATATACACATGGAGTGCAAAACAAGTATTGAACATGTCACCAATATTCTGAGTAAATATATTTATAAAGGTGCTATTGACATGAAACTCTGACCAGATGTCAGTAACAACCCATCCAATCCAGACAGGGAAAAAATCAAACCATAAATGTCCATTAGGTTTTGTGCAATAATGAAAATGACATAGGCAAAAGTATTGAACAGATGAATAAAGAGAGGCATAAAAAGCCATGGAAAATCATGAGACCAGTAATTAGAAAGCCAGCCTGCCAATTAGTGAAAAATAATATCAGCTGGTTAAAGTAATGGCCTATAAAATGGTGTCTCATTACCAAGGAGCTACACAAAAAACATCTCATGATGAGTAAAACCAGGGAGCTGTCTCAAGACCTTCACAGCCTTCTTGTTGCAAAACATACTGATGGAATTGGTTACAGAAAAATTTCTAAATTACTGAAGGCCCCAATGAGCACTGTTAGAGCCATAATCTGGAAGTGGAAAGAACATAATTTCACCATAAACCGGCCACGACCTGGTGCTCCCTGAAAGATTTTAGACAAAGGAGTGAAAAGAATTATCACAAGAGTTGTCCAAGAGCCAAGATACAACTGCAGAGAGCTACAGAAATATCTGGAATCAGCAGGTACAATTGTTCCAAAGAAAACCGTAAGTAATTGTCATGGTTCGCCTCCCCATCCACATAGCAAGGGGGCAGAGCCTTCTCCTGGGCCTCACTTCCAGAGCCTGGATGCCTTAAAAGCTGACACTTCCAGTGACCCAGTGCCGGCTATAAGCTTAGCGCTGCTTTGACCATGATTGCTGGTCCTGTGAGTGATATCCTGATCTGTCTGTTCCTGTACCCCCGTGCCCTTGTCTGTGTTCCGTCCCCTGGTCGTCCCTCCAGTCCTCTGTCCCCTCTCCTACCTCCCCACTCGGTTGCTTCCTCTGGTACTGACCTTGACTCTGCTTCTGCTCTTTCCTCTGGTCCTCCTTCTGCCCATACTGTGCTTGACCCGGCTCGCCTGACTATTCCTCGCACGCCCTGCAGCTCTGCTCCCCAGGTGTGCTGTGAGGCAGTGTACGAGAACACTGTGTATCTACTTCCTGGTTCTCGTTGCACCGTTCAGTGTCTTCTGCTGCAGAGCTCCGGCTCCCCCTGGTGGCAGCTTGACAGTAATGCACTCCCCCTCCATGGCCTGTATGCACGCTCCTGTATGCACGCTCACCACACAGGACTTCATTGCTGAACAAAGATCATATTCAAGTGCATTTAAAGTTTGCTCAGCAACATTTATACAAGTCTGTCAAATACTGAGAGAATATTGTCTGGTCAGATGAGAGCAAAATTGAACTCCACCATGTCTGGAGGCCAAAAGGCAAATCACCCCAACAACACCAACACCAGTGGAGTGCGGAGGTGGGAACATCATGGTGTGGGGCTGTTTTTCAGCAGACGATACTGGCAAACTTCATATAATAAAAGGAAGGATGAATGGACAAATGTACTGGACAATCCGGATAAAAATCTGCTGCCATCTACCGGGATGATGAAGATGATTCAAGGGTGGAGATTTCAGCAAGACAATGACCCAAACACACGGCCAAGGAATCTCTCAATTGGTTTCACAGAAAGATAATAAATCTGCTAGAATGGCCGAGCCGATCACCAGAGCTGAACCCAATAGAAAATGTCTGGAAGGAACTAAAGCTCAGAGGTCATAGAAGAAACCCGGGATCTGCAGGATGTGAAGAGTGTTTGTGTGGAAGAATGGGCCAAACCCCACCTGAGCAATGCAGGTGATGAGTGTCTCCATACAGGAGGCATCTGGAGGCTTCATCATCAACACAGGCTTTTTAAATACATTTCAGTAACGTGTTCAATACTTTTTCTCTTTGTCATTTCTCATTATTACACATTACTAAATTTCTGAATATTTATGGTTTGATTTCTTTGCCTGTGTGGATTGAACGGGTTATTACCAACATCTGGTCAGAATTTCATATTAATAGCACCTCTATAAATATATTTACTTAGAAAACTGGTGACCAACGTATAAAAAAATAATCATTCTGTTCCTCCGCTAATCGTGGGGAGGGGTCTCAGGTGGAATAACAAACAAACACGGGGTACCTCCAGCCAGACAAGCCTTGCAATAGCATTATGGTGGGACCCCGGAGCCGTCTATGAAGACCTCCGTGTACAGCCCCCTTACCTGGGACGGTCTTGCTGACTGTTTTCATGTTGTGCTTGTTGTATTTCACAAACAGGCTTCCGTCTTTGTTCCATTGAATCTCTTGCTTGACCCCGTTGGAGTCTCCACACGGCAGAGAAATCTTCTTCCCAACCTCAGCCAGGATCTTTTCATTGGATGCCAGAGAAAGACCTTCAGATAATAGTAAAGGCGTCACTGACATGACGTATGGCGACTGCTTTCCTTGAATAGATCCCAAGATGGGGGGAGCTTTGAGTTTATTCACTCACATAGTCACAATCCTTAAAGGGGAGCTCCATCGAGAGAAATATTTCTATATGTCATATAGACATTTTAGAAGAAAACACACTCCAGAAATGTCAGTTGTCACTGGCACCTATTGTTCTGCAGAAATTAATTCTCACCAGTCATATCATCACAGGCACGATAGTAATGACTGATAACACCTCTATTTACAGCTGATAACACAGGATCCACCATTCACAATAGGTGATGTCACAGCTCACCTCCTCCTCCTCCTGTACAATGACTGATAACACCACTATTTACAGCTGATAACACAGGAAGCAACATTCATAATAGGTGATGTTACAGCTCACCTCTTCCTCCTTCTATATAAAGACTGATAACCCCTCTATATACAGTACATAACAGGATCCACCACTCACAATAGGTGAAGTCACAGCTCACCTCCTCCTCCTGTACAATTACTGATAACCCGTCTATATACAGTACATAACAGAGGATCCATCATTCACAATCGGTGATGTCACAGCTCACCTCTTCCTCCTTCCGTATAATGACTGATAACACTTCTGTATATAGTAGATAACACAGGATCCACCATTCACAATAGGTAATATCACAGCTCACCTACTCCTCCTCCTGTACAATGACTGATAACCCCTCTATATGCAGTACATAATAATAATTTATTCATTTATATAGCGCTATTAATTCCACAGCGCTTTATATACATCAGCATAACACAGGATCCATCATTCACAATCAGTTATGTTACACCTCATCTTCTAATCCTCCTGTACAATGACTGATAACACCTCTGTATACAATAGATTACACAGGATCCACCATTCTCAATAGGTGATATCACAGCTCACCTACTCCCCCTCCTGTACAATGACTGATAACACCACTATAAACAGTACATAATACAGGATCCACCATTCACAATAGGTGATGTCACAGCTCACCTCCTCCTCCTTCCGTACAATAGTCGTACAGATGCCACCTCTGTATACAGTAGGTAACACAGAATCCACCATTCACAATAGGTGATATCACAGCTCACCTCCTCCTCCTATACAATGACTGACAACACCTGGATATACAGTAGATTACAATAGGTGATATCACAGCTCACCTCCTCCTCCTATACAATGACTGACAACACCTGGATATACAGTAGATTACAATAGTTGATGTCACAGCTCACCTTCTCTCCAAGCACAGGTTACAAAATATCCCCACAACACTCTCTCTCGAAAAATGTATCAATATCTGTTTTTGATTGGTGAAATGCATGATACATTTCCTTTAAAAAACCTGAAAGAGACGGGTCATGCTCCGACCATCTTGCCCTGTACCATCCTCACCTGGAGTGTTCCTCTAATGTTTAGCAATCACTTACCTGTCTGGAAAACAAGAAGGTAGAGGCTGAATCTTTGCAGTTTCTTGCTCATTTCCAGATATTGTCTTGTCTCTTTAAATCTTCCTAATTGTTGTACATAGACGGGTGTTATATTCAATGCTGCAATTAAGATACATTGACGCAGACGTATCAGTATAAGTGTATCATCATCACATACTGTATTATTATGGTGCATTCCATTCATTTTTATCTATAAATATTTAATTGCTACATGGAGACCATCAGCATGGAGGAGACCATGAGCAAATAGTGTTGCCATCCTGAGCCTCCTGGTTCATGAATATAATTCCAGGGATACAGTAAACACTGACACACAGACTGGACATGGTATATGGGTTGTCACTCCTGTTATTTTGGGTCCCCGAGCTGAGATTGATGGACTTTCTGGCCGTCTGGTCATGTTAATATTTACAGATCTGGTTCCATAGTTCTGAAATATCCTGCGCACTGACCGCAGGCGTCTGATTCTGCTGCATACACAGAGGATGTGATTTGAGCAGGGTGAGTTGGAGCAGAGGGGTCTGAAGTGGTTTGCGGGCGCCGTACCCACACCTAGTATGATCCTATTTCCCAGTAGGCATATATGAAAACCATTATATGTTTCCTGCTGCTGCGGGGAGACCACAGGAAAACGGGGGAAGGGGGCGCAGAATATACACCACTCACAGTGACACAAACCAGAATGAAAGAGAAGTGTAAATCATAACTATTCATCCTCACATTGCAAAATTTTGCTGTTTGCATTAAATCATTGAAATTAGAATAATGTAAATAACTGGATAAGACCAATATAACAAGTGGTTTCTCCAAATTCACCACAAACTGTCACTTTTACTGACTCCTGCAGTCTCAGAATTATTCACCATTTCATGACTGGTGTCTATAGTGCTTAGTGGAGCCTCTTTGACTGTTATGACCTGCTGCCCCTCTGGCTGTTATGACCTGCCGCCCCTCTGGCTGTTATGACCTGCCGCCCCTCTGGCTGTTATGATCTGCTGCCCCTCTGGCTGTTATGACCTGCTGCCCCTCTGGCTGTTATGACCTGCTGCCCCTCTGGCTGTTATGACCTGCTGCCCCTCTGGTTGTTATGACCCGCTGCCCCTCTGGCTGTTATGATCTGCTGCCCCTCTGGCTGTTATGACCTGCTGCCCCTCTGGCTGTTATGATCTGCTGCCCCTCTGGCTGTTATGATCTGCTGCCCCCCTGGCTGTTATGACCTGCTGCCCCTCTGGCTATTATGACCTGCTGCCCCTCTGGCTGTTATGACCTGCTACCCCTCTGGTTGTTATGACCCGCTGCCCCTCTGGCTGTTATGATCTGCTGCCCCTCTGGCTGTTATGACCTGCTGCCCCTCTGGCTGTTATGATCTGCTGACCCTCTGGCTGTTATGATCTGCTGCCCCCCTGGCTGTTATGATCTGCTGCCCCTCTGGCTGTTATGATCTGCTGCCCCTCTGGCTGTTATGATCTGCTGCCCCTCTGGCTGTCATGATCTGCTGACCCTCTGGCTGTTATGATCTGCTGCCCCCCTGGCTGTTATGATCTGCTGCCCCTCTGGCTGTTATGACCTGCTGCCCCTCTGGCTGTTATGATCTGCTGCCCCTCTGGCTGTTATGATCTGCTGCCCCTCTGGCTGTTATGATCTGCTGCCCCTCTGGCTGTTATGACCTGCTGCCCCTCTGGCTGTTATGACCTGCTGCCCCTGTGGCTGTTATGACCTGCTGCCCTTCTGGCTGTTATGATAATAAATAAATTCACTGCACTCATAGATTGTGATGCCAAAAAATGTTCAAATTTATTGAGGCGACTGTGAAGTCATTCGACGTTTCGACCCCGCCTGAGTCTTAGTCAAGAGTTGCTTCTGGCTGTTATGGTCTGCTTCCTCTTCGACGGTTATGACCTGCTGCCTCTTCGGCTGCTATGGCCTGTTTCTCCTCTGTCTCTTATGACTTGATGCCCCTCTGGCTGTTATAACCTGCTGCCTCTTCAGCCGTTATGACCTGCTGCTCCACTGTCTGTTATGACCTGATGCCCCTCTGGTTGTTATGACCTGCTGCCTCTTCAGCTGTTATGACCTGTTGCCCCACTGTCTGTTATGACCTGATGCCCCTCTGGTTGTTATAACTTGCTGCCCCTCTGGCTGTTATGACCTACTACCTCTTCAGCTGTTATGACCTGCTACCCCTCTGGCTATTATGACCTGCTACCCCTCTGGCTTTTATGACTTGCTGACCCTCTGGCTATTATGACCTGCTTCCAATGTGGCCGTTATGACCTGCTACCTCTTTGGCTGTTATTACCTGCTACCTCTTTGGCTGTTATTACCTGCTGCCTCTTTGGCTGTTATTACCTGCTGCCTCTTTGGCTGTTATGACTTACTACATAATCGGCTGTTATGATTTGCTGCCCCTCTGGCTGTTATGATTTGCTGCCCCTCTGGCTGTTATGACTTGCTGCCCCTCTGGCTGTTATGGCTTGCTGCCCCTCTGGCTGTTATGATTTGCTGCCCCTCTGGCTGTTATGATTTGCTGCCCCTCTGGCTGTTATGACTTGCTGCCCCTCTGGCTGTTATGATTTGCTGCCCCTCTGGCTGTTATGATTTGCTGCCCCTCTGGCTGTTATGGCTTGCTGCCCCTCTGGCTGTTATGATTTGCTGCCCCCCTGGCTGTTATGACTTGCTGCCCCTCTGGCTGTTATGATTTGCTGCCCCTCTGGCTGTTATGGCTTGCTGCCCCTCTGGCTGTTATGATTTGCTGCCCCTCTGGCTGTTATGACTTGCTGCCCCTCTGGCTGTTATGATTTTCTGCCCCTCTGGCTGTTATGATTTGCTGCCCCTCTGGCTGTTATGATTTGCTGCCCCTCTGGCTGTTATGACTTGCTGCCCCTCTGGCTGTTATGATTTGCTGCCCCTCTGGCTGTTATGACTTGCTGCCCCTCTGGCTGTTATGATCTGCTGCCCCTCTGGCTGTTATGGCTTGCTGCCCCTCTGGCTGTTATGATTTGCTGCCCCTCTGGCTGTTATGACTTGCTGCCCCTCTGGCTGTTATGACTTGCTGCCCCTCTGGCTGTTATGACCTGCTGCCCCTCTGGCTGTTATGACTTGCTGATAATGTAATATATAGCCAGACACCAGCTTCAGGTGATAGCAGCCTGAGGGGCAGCAGGTGATAACAGCCAGACTGGAACATTCTGGTGAGCTTGGAGCACTACTTGTTATATTAGTTGTGTTGAGCTATTTACATTGTGCTTTTTCATTGGTTACTGCAGATCGCAAAAAGCCGGTAAGTTTTGCCAATAAATCCAATTTGCAGTGGAAAGTGAATCATTTTGATTGCAGTTATAGTTCCTAGTATCTGTCTTCATTCTTCTGTAGATAATTGCACAGTGCCACTTATACTGGCCATTCTGCATTCTATATATAACAAGAATGGACGGTACCAAACCCCTGGACACAGCATTTACCATAACTGCGCAGTACCTTTCTCCTGGCATTGTGCATGCTTTATGTGTATATTCTTGCACAGTGCCACTTCTTAGTAACCACCGTATTCTGTATCTATAGAGGATTGCACATCACCACAATGCCGGGATATGTCGGTATAGTCGTATCTGTGGGTGGGTGGATGCTTTTCTTTTTCTGGGGGGGATGTGGTGGGCTCCTGGCAGGTTTGATCTTCACCAGAGATCTGCTCTGATTTACCAGACCCTTCTGAATTATAGACGTCATTTGTACATTTCCTATATCTTTATAAATTTCAAGAAAAAATACTAAGTTGTTTTTTTTAATTACAAATAAACTTTTGCATAATTCACCCCCTAGTAAAACAGAAATAAATATCATTATAAAAAAGTATCTAAGTAGCTAAATAAAATTACCACGCAGTGTTCAACCAATTTCACTAGACACCCCTTAGTAATACCACCAAGATGGCCAAATATTGCTTGTCAAATAGTGCTCAATTAATGTGACAATAAAGTGCTCTGCTTATACCACCATATAGTGCTGCAATACTATCACTGTACTGCTCTGCTTATACCACCATATAGTGCTGCAATACTATCACTGTACTGCTCTGCTTATACCACCATATAGTGCTGCAATACTATCACTGTACTGCTCTGCTTATACCACCATATAGTGCTGCAATACTATCACTGTACTGCTCTGCTTATACCAACATATAGTGCTGCAATACTATCACTGTACAGTGCTCTGCTTATACCACCATATAGTGCTGCAATACTATCACTGTACAGTGCTCTGCTTATACCACCATATAGTGCTGCAATACTATCACTGTACTGCTCTGCTTATACCACCATATAGTGCTGCGATAATATCACTGTACAGTGCTCTGCTTATACCACCATATAGTGCTGCAATACTATCACTGTACAGTGCTCTGCTTATACCATATAGTGCTGCAATACTATCACTGTAAAGTGCTCTGCTTATACCACCATATAGTGCTGCAATACTATCACTGTACAGTGCTCTGCTTATACCACCATATAGTGCTGCAATACTATCACTGTACAGTGCTCTGCTTATACCATATAGTGCTGCAATACTATCACTGTAAAGTGCTCTGCTTATACCACCATATAGTGCTGCAATACTATCACTGTACAGTGCTCTGCTTATACCACCATATAGTGCTGCAATACTATCACTGTACAGTTTGCTGCTTATATCACTGCTTATATCTCCAGCCCTGATATAAAAGCTGTTATAGTATCTGCCATTACTATCATATAGCGCTCAACTAACACAACCATACAGTGCTACAATAATACCACCATACGGTGCTCAACTAATGCCGCTATATAGTAATACAATAATACCACCATACGGTGTTCAACTAATGCCGCTATATAGTAATACAATAATACTACCTAACAGGTCTATAATAACACTGTCATATAGTGCCACTATCAATATGCCACTATATACAGTAATACAATAATACCACCATACAGTGCTACAATAATACCACCATACGGTGCTTAACTAATACCACTATATAGTAATACAGTAATACCACCATAGAGTGCTACAATAAAACTATCATATAGTGCTCAACTAATGCCACCAAGCAGTGCTACAATAACACCACCATACAGTGCTCAACTAATACCACTATACAGTAATGCATTAATACCACCATACATTGCTACAATAATACCACCATACGGTGCTTAACTAATACCACTATATAGTAATACAGTAATACCGCCTTACAGTGCTACAATAATACCACCATAAAGTGCGCAACTAATGCCACTATATAGTAATACAGTAATACCACCATACAGTGCTACAATAAAACTGTCAAATAGTGCTCAACTAATGCCACCATACAGTGCTACAATAACACCACCATACAGTGCTCAACTAATACCACTATACAGTAATACCACCATAGAGTGCTACAATAATACCACTATACGGTGCTTAACTAATACCACTATATAGAATTACAGTAATACCACCATAGAGTGCTACAATAATGTCACCATACAGTGCTCAACTAATGCCACTATATAAAAACAAAAAAACAAAACAAAAAAACAAAAACAAAAAAAACAAAAAAACAAAAAAGTGAGCCAGAGTATGAGATGGTATACATGGAGCTTGTGAGCTCATGTTCACACTGGCCATAAGACAAAGAGAAACCAAGGAAAAAAAATGGTGAAAACATACCCTGCTGTAACTAAATAAAAGCATAGTGCATATAAACATAGGGTACTTAGTAAACACTGTTTTTTGATCAAAAAAAGCATAAAGCTATCCCACCAACGCCAAGGTGTACCCAGTTGGGATAGTACCTACACTCTCTAATATTAAAACCTTACCATGGGTCTAAAATAGGCCTCAATGTGGCTAAGGGCTGAGAGCGACCGGGTCCCAACAGGACACACACAGTCAGGGGGATTCACAGAATGAAATGTCCAGCTCGCTGAGAAGGGGGCCACTCCCTGTTTGTACTGAATACAAAAAACTACATAAAATCAAAAAAGTGAGCTGGAGTATGAGATGACTGTCATATAGTGCCACTATCAATATGCCACTATATACAGTAATACAATAATACCACCATACAGTGCTACAATAATACCACCATACGGTGCTTAACTAATACCACTATATAGTAATACAGTAATACCACCATAGAGTGCTACAATAAAACTATCATATAGTGCTCAACTAATGCCACCAAGCAGTGCTACAATAACACCACCATACAGTGCTCAACTAATACCACTATACAGTAATGCATTAATACCACCATACATTGCTACAATAATACCACCATACGGTGCTTAACTAATACCACTATATAGTAATACAGTAATACCGCCTTACAGTGCTACAATAATACCACCATAAAGTGCGCAACTAATGCCACTATATAGTAATACAGTAATACCACCATACAGTGCTACAATAAAACTGTCAAATAGTGCTCAACTAATGCCACCATACAGTGCTACAATAACACCACCATACAGTGCTCAACTAATACCACTATACAGTAATACCACCATAGAGTGCTACAATAATACCACTATACGGTGCTTAACTAATACCACTATATAGAATTACAGTAATACCACCATAGAGTGCTACAATAATGTCACCATACAGTGCTCAACTAATGCCACTATATAGTAATACAGTAATACCACCATACAGTGCTACAATAATACCACCATACGGTGCTTAACTAATACTACTATATAGTAATACAGTAATACCACTATACAGTGCTACAATAAAACTATCATATAGTGCACAACTAATGCCACCATGCAGTGCTACAATAATACCACCATAGACTGCTCATGCTCAACTAATACCACTATATAGCAATACAGTAATACCACCATACAGTGTTACAATACCACCATACAATGCTCAACTAATGCCATTATATAATAATACAGTAATACCACCATACAGTGCTACAATAATACCACCATACGATGCTCAACTAATGCCACTATAACACAGTAGTACAGTAATACCACTTTATAGCGCTCAACTAATTCTACCGGACCGGAGGCCGTATTCAATAATTCCACCATACGGTGCTTAACTAATACCACTATATAGTAATACAGTAATACCACCATGCACTGCTACAATACCACCATATAGTGCTCAACCAATGCCACTATATAGTAATACAGTAATACCACCATACAGTGCTACAATACCACCATATAGTGCTCAACCAATGCCACTATATAGTAATACAGTAATACCACTGTATAGTGCTCAACTAATGCTACCGGACAGTGCTATAATAATACCCACACACTCCGCACAAGTGACCCACGCATAAGACTAGGATCACAAGTGACGAGCTTTCCGGACTCAGAGCTAAACATTGAAGGGAATCAATTTACATTTAGGGGTAAATCCAATGTGACCCCAGAACCCCTTAGTGATTGTGGCCTGCGGAGCCTTGCAGCACTCGTGACGTCACGCAGCGAGCGCAGAGCGGCGCCGGCCCCGCGTGGTTCGCGCACCTGGAGAACATCAGTGTTTATGAGGCTTCTGCGGTGAGATCCTCCCCAGATAAGACGCCCTTATAAAAGGATCCTTCTCTCATTCCTGAATACGAAGAAGACTTCTCACATCTTATATCAAAGCCGCTTTGTCAACAGGAAGGAGTGGGAGGGATAGTGCATGAAAATCACACGTCTCACATCTCCCCGCCATCCAGAAGACCCCAAATCACAATGTATTGTATCTGGGAAAGAAACAGCTTTTTACAGTGATTCTGAAGAGCAAAAACACCTATTTTGTGTCGCCAACTGGAAATTATATCACAAAAATGTAATTTTTATATCACAGAATGGCCACTAAGTTGTGAATATTGTGCGATATACAATATACAGCATTTCTACCGGCCGCGTGCTTACATCAGCCAAAGTGATCCCATGTGTCTCAGTCAAAAATGTTCTGCTAAATGTCACAATTATATATATATAAAAAATCAAAACTGAGTGTACACTGGGTACAGAAAGTATTCCCACCCCTTTAAATTTTTCACTCTGTTTCATTGCAGCCATTTGGTAAATTCAAAAAAGTTCATTTTTCTCTCATTAATGTACACTCTGCGCCCCGTTCCCCATCTTCACAGAAAAAAACTGAAATGTAGAAATTTTTGCAAATTTATTACACAAGAAAACCTGAAATATCACATGGGCATAAGTATTCAGCCCCTTTGCTCAGTATTGAGTAGAGGCACCCTCCCTTTTGAGCTAGTACAGCCATGAGTCTTCTTGGGATCCTGGATTTGGGGATCCTCTGCCATTCTTCCTTGCAGATCCTCTCCAGTTCCGTCAGGTTGGATGGTGAACGTTGGTGGACGCCATTTTCAAGTCTCTCCAGAGATGCTCAATTGGGTTTAGGTCAGGGCTCTGGTTGGGCCAGTCAAGAATGGTCACAGAGTTGTTCTGAAGCCGCTCCTTTGTTATTTTAGCTGTGTGCTTAGGGTCGTTGTCTTGTTGGAAGGTGAACCTTCGGCCAAGTCTGAGGTCCAGAGCACTCTGGAAGAGGTTTTCTTCCAGGATAGCTCTATACTTGGCCGCATTCATCTTTCCTTCAATTGCAACCAGTCGTCCTGTCCCTGCCCCCATAGGATGATGCTGCCTCCACCATGTCTCACTGTGGGGATTGTATTGGGCAGGTGATGAGCAGTGCCTGGTTTTCTCCACACATACCGCTTAGAATTATCCCCAAAAAGTTTTATCTTCATCTCACCAGAACAGAGAATCTTATTTCTCATAGTCTGGGAATCCTTCATGTGCTTTTTTGCAAACTCTATGCGGCTTTCATGTCTTACACTGAGGAGAGGCTTCTGTCGGCCAGTCTGCCATAAAGGCCCGACTGGTGGAGGCTGCAGTGATAGTTGACTTTGTGTAACTTTCTCCCATGTCCCTACAGCATCTCTGGAGCTCAGCCACAGTGATGTTGGGGTTCTTCTTTACCTCTCACCAAGGCTCTTCTCCCACGATTGCTCAGTTTGGCTGGACGGCCAGGTCTAGGAAGAGTTCTGGTGGTCTCAAACTTCTTCTATTTAAGGATTATGGAGGCCACTGTGCTCTTAGGACCCTTGAATACTGCAGACATACTTTTGTAACCTTGGCCAGATCTGTGCCTTGCGACAATTCTGTCTCTCAGCTCGTTGGGCAGTTCCTTTGCCCTCATGATCATCATTTGGTGTGACATGCAGTGTGAGCGGTGAGGTCTTATATAGAGAGGTGCGTCATGCGCCTTTCCAAATCAAGTCCTTTCAGTGTAATTACACACAGCTGGACTCCAATGAAGGAGTAGAATCATCTCAAGGAGGATCACAAGGAAATGGACAGCATGGGACGTACATATGAGGGTCTGAGCAAAGGGACTGAATACTTATGACCATGTGATATTTCAGTTTTTCTTGTTTAAAAAATTTGCAAAAATTTCTACATTTATTTTTTTCTTCTGTCAAGACGGGGGATGGGGCGCAGAGTGCACATTAATGAGAAAGAAAGGAACATTTTTGAATTTACCAAATGGCTGCAATGAAAGAAAGAGTGAAAAACTTAAAGGGGTCTGAATACTTTTCAATACCCAATGTATGTGTGTGTATGTCCGCTAAAGGAATCCGCACCGGCGCATTTGCAATCTCAAAATTTTGCACAGACACCTCATGTGACTCAGGGAACGTCATAGACTATGTTTTGAGGGGAAAATTTAACCCCGCGCTTTACAGTTATTCGCCAAAAACCTGCCTCCATTAAAGTGAATGGAGCTGGGAGCTACAGGTCATTAATAGGAACTGTAATCAGGTGCTAAAGGCAAAGAAGGACATTGTTAGTATAAGAAGCTGATGTGTGAGGTAATATGATATCAGTGGAGAGACGGAAAGACAGAGAGAAAGAGAGAGAGAAACAGAAGCAGAGAGACAGACAGAGACAAACAGACATAGAGACAGAGAGAGATAAACAGGGGGAGAGACAGACAGAGAGACAGACAGAGAGGGAGAGTGTGTGCGTACATGCGTGTGTGTGCGTACGTACGTGCGTGGGAGAAGGACAGTGTCTATTCCGGGCATTGCCGGCCACTACAGCTAGTATATGATAAAATAGATTTTTGTGAAACAAAATAACATTCGGAGTCAGGAAATGTAATTTTGTTACAAGATTGTATTTTGTTTTTGTATAATAAATTGACACTTTGTGTTCCATTGACGTTCTGCCATACAGTGGTAACGTCATGAATAGTGATCGAGCGGCCAGAAGTTATAGGGGAGATTGTTATCCGACCTATTCTACAAAGGCTTCTATTAGGCAAAGTTGTGTATGTCGGTTAAAGAAACAATTCATTTTGGTTCTTTGTGTTTCCAGTTACGTTCCGTAAGTATTTCAACCTGACGCTGCGGCTGAGGGTCTCGGGAAGAAATAAGGGGGGATATGAGTAGAACTTGTGTGATATTCGGAAGCGAGTGGTAAATCAGAGCACATCTATGGTGAACATCAAACCTGCCAGGAGCCCACCACATCCCCCCGAGAGCGGCACAATGTGACGTCTACATCCACCTACACATCTCTACTTCACAGTATAGGCTTGGTTTATACACCCAAAATCAAGTGATGGCAGAAGGTACCACTACAATCTACTGATACAAGAATTCCCTGAAGTAGGAGTAATGATTGACCCCATTTAGGCTCCCAAATTCTTCTATGGTAACCATTATAATAAATAATGCCAGTTTTATGTGACCCAGCAGCCAGCATCAAGGCGTATCTCATTTTGTCGGGTCCCTGCCTACTAATGCCTCTACCTGGTCTGAAAAAAAACAATTTTAAGGGTAAACAGGAACCTGCTAATAGGGGATTAAAATCGCCTTAAACTGATGGAAAGGATTGTCCTCAGTCAGAAGGCATGACCCTATAACCTGAAACTAAAAAATTGATGGCACTTCCTAAGAGACAATTGTGAACAGGTGCAAACTCAACATGCAACATATTCTAACAAATGTTGCATGTTCAGTTTGCACCTGTTCACATTTATCTGTTAGGAAATGCCATCAGTTTTTTCATTTTAGATTATAGGGTCATGCCTTCTGACTAAGTACACTTCTTTCCAACATCTTAAGGTGATTCTAATTTTCTATTAGCAGCTATCTGCCTGCCCATAAAAGTTTTGCCTTTTTTAGCCAAGGTAGAGGCATTAGCAGCAAAATGAGATACGCCTTGATGCTGGCTGCTGGCCTTATTTAATATACCGGTTACCATAGAAGACTTTGGGAGCCTAAATGGGGTCAATCATTGCTCCTACTTTGGGAAATTCTTGTATCAGTAGATTGTAGGTTCTGCAGCCAGTGATACCTTCTTAGTAGGTAGGTACCCCACAAAATGAGATACGCCTTGACACTGGCTGCTGGGCTCACATAAAACTGTGCTTTTTTATGAATTATAATAATTGTCTACACAGTAAAAGGGCTTACAAGTCACACATCACCACTACTGGGATTGGTATCACCCTATGACCCCATTTAATTAATTAAGCCTAAGATGCAATACCAGAGATAACCTATTGACAAGCATGGCGCTGTTTCTGAAAAAAATAAAAAATGAGTGAGACTTCCTGAATGGTGACTTATTAATAAATAGTAGCAGATCCTATTAATACAACATACCCTAATAAATGAGAAATATAAATTCCAGTTGGTACATATTGTGAAAAAATATTAGGATCACAAAAGTATCAAAATAGAAAGAAAAGGATCCGTGAGCCACTCCATGAATAGAGATGCAAAATAACAGAAAAGACTGGAGTATATGGCTAAAAACAGTATTATTTTATTAAATCAATCAATTAAATTACTTAGAGAATCCAATAATTGTGATTACAATAAGCAGAGACTTCATTTCAATACTAAAGACCACAGTAGGTACAATAAGACAATGTCTAGCATACATACATGAAACCTTACCTATAAAATGCAACAGACCCAGATATCAATAAAGAAAAGCCCCAACGTGCGTTTCGCATGTTTGTGGTATTGCTTTTTCAGGGGGATCAGAATTACCCAGAATTTCTGTGTTCAGCTTGTACTTTTCTTTTTTATTTGATTGAATTTAATAAAATAATACTGTTTTTAGCTATATACTTCAGTGTTTTATGTTTTATTCCATACCCTAATATATCCCTGCTTATCATAGGAGGCCTCATCCTTGCTATGAATTGGAATATCCTTATAGGGTGAATGGTCAAAGCAAAGTACAACCGCATAAAATAGATTTGTCTGAACATAAATATCAAAATGAAAACATTGTTACTTTCGTCTTCAAATGTTCTGATGAAATTTAGTTTTTTTTAGTTACCCTACTTTGGTGTCATCACAGGGAGGGCTGTTATACCCCAACTCACCAGAAGAGGGCGCCAGATACAAGTTAGTAACTTTCAGCAGAAAGTAAAATTGAAGCTTCGATATTGTAGCAGAATCTCATTGTAAAATACCTAAAATCATCGCAGGAGACATGGACATTTTTATCTTTTTTTTTAAAAAAAAGCATATTTCATTTTTTATTCTTTAATTTATATTTCAGATATTTCTTTTATTATTGCCTCTTTCAAAATGTGAGGTCATATAAGGCCACACTTTCAAGCTATTTCCATTGGAAATTATATTATATAAAATAGACAATACCAATAATGGAATGCATGAGCTACCATGTGTCATTATTATTATTATTATTATTATTATTATTAATAATAATAATAATTACATATTACTTATGGTAGCTCCAGGCATTCGTTCATTTTTATTGTCTATAATATAATTTCTAATGGATTGTAAGTGTGGCCTTATTATGTCACATTTTGGAAAATTTACGGTAATTAATTAATTTAATTTGACATTTCTAAGATTAAAAAAAGTCTGCAAACATAGTTTGGTACAATAATAATAAAAATAATAGTAGTAATAATACAAAAAATATAACAATAACACTAATAACAGTAATACAAAAAATATAATGATGGTAATAATAATAATAATACAAAAAAAAATCTAATACCAATAATACAAAAAATATATAATAATAATATTTATTCATTTATATAGCGCCATTAATTCTACAGCGCTTTACATACATTGGCAACTCTGTCCCCATTGGGGCTCACAATCTAAATTACCTATCACTGTCTTTGAAGTGTTGGAGGAAACCGGAGAACCCGGAGGAAACCCACGCAAACACGGGGAGAACATACAAACTCCTTGCATAATAATAATAATAATAATAATAATAATAATAATAATAATATATATTACAAATGTATCATAAATAATAAATCTATAATAATAAATAGATAATAAATTATTATTATTATTATTATTATTAGGATTATTACCAAACTATTTTTGCACACTTTTTTTTAATCTTATAAATTTCAAAATTAAAGGAATTAAATTCCTTTTTTTTTACTAACTCTATGCACATCATTGCAGAATACATAAAAAAAATTCCACTAAATCTATTCCAGTATATTGTGCCTGTGCACATAGAAATATGAAGATATTGGACCGTTTTCGGATTTCATTCTGACACTGAATCTAAATTACCTATCACTGTCTTTGAAGTGTTGGAGGAAACCGGAGAACCCAGAGGAAACCTACGCAAGCACAGGGAGAACATAAAAACTCCTTGCATAATAATAATAATAATAATAATAATAATGATAATAATAATAAAAAATAATATTTATTATTTATCATCATTATTTTTTATTATTATTATTATTACATATTACAAATGTATAGTAAATCAATAATAATAAATGGATAATAAATTATGAATATTATTTTTTTTTATTATTATTATTATTATTTTAGTACCAACCAATTTTTGCACACTTTTTTTTTTAATTAATTCTGACACTGAATCTAAATTACCTATCAGTGTCTTTGAAGTGTTGGAGGAAACCGGAGAACCCGCAGGAAACCCTGGCAAACACAGGGAGAACATACAAACTCCTTGCATAATAATAATAATAATAATAATAATAATAATAATTACTATTTATTATTATTATTATTATTATTAGATTTCAAATGTATCATAAATAATAAATCAATAACAATAAATAGATAATAAATTGCTATTATTATTATTATTATTATTATTTTAGTACCAAACAATTTTTGCACACTTTTTTTAATCTTATAAATTTCAAAATTAAAGTAAATAATTACTTTATTTTACTAACTCTATGCACATCATTGCAGAATACGTAAAAAAAAAATCCACTTAATCTATTCTAGCATATTGTGCCTGTGCACATAGAAATATGAAGATATTGGACCGTCTTCAGATTTCATTCCGACACTGAAGGAGTTAACTGGAACAGACCCAAAGCTTCCAAAGGATTAAATAACCCATGCAGAAGTCCCCAATAAAAGACTAAAGAGACAATGGGGATAACAAAGGGTCTAACAGAAGAGTTCAACAATGGATAGTTAGTCACAAATTTAATAGAAACAGAAGTAATCGAATGTATATATATATATTTTATGCCATAACTGTAGAAAAATACATGGGTCACACATTCAAAAATCATACATTGATCTAATGCCGCTCTGGACCCTCAGAGGTTCTCCGTGATCTGGCACTTGCTTCATACCGTCTGATCACAATGTTACACCGAGAGCCTCATGTTCAGGTGTATACATTTTTGTCTGGCGGCATTAGATCACAGTATGATTTTGGAAGTGCGGTTCATGTCTTTTTATACTTATATGATATATATACATATATTATGCAGCCATGGTTTTATACAGATCAGGGGCAGTATAAATGACAAATCGGGGGTGCTCAGCCCTTTAACAGTTGTTGGGAAGTTTTTTGTGACAAGTTGCGAGCGTCTGGTCATTATTTCCTATACGGTGACGGATTCAGTTCACTGCGCACGATATTATTTGTCGCTTCCCCAGAAAAACAGATCAGCACTTTCCACGCAGCAAATAACCGAGAAATATGTGATTTGCCGTCAGCGCCATTATAAATGCTTGTTAGCCAGATTTAGGTGAGGTTCAGTCTTTTTACAATAAGTGACGGTGGCGGATAAAGATGAGACAACACACAACCTTCTTACAACAGAATGTAAATGTATGTTCTTATATTCTGATCACATCCAGAGCTGCAATCGTAATTCTGCTGGAATCCTGGTTGCATTAAAGGGGTTGTTAACAAATTAAATATTTATGGTCTATTGGTACCATGTCTGCTGGGGTCCGGCACTGGGAACTATCGCTGGTTACTGCTTGGGAGTGTCCAGAAGTGCGCGGTGTACGGAGCCAGAACAGCTCCGCTCACCGCCTGGTGGCCATTCTCTGGTACTGCAGCCCAGATCCGGATTAAGTGAATTTGGTCTGAGAACAACCGGTGCCAGATCGGTGAGGGTGCTGGGTGTGGTGTTGGCACCGGTTGCAGCACCTTCTCCAAAAAAATGCAATATAAAAGGATCAAAATATTGCATGTACCCCAAAATGTTACCAATGAAAATGACAGCTCAGTGTGCAAAAAATAAGCTCTTACACAGCGCTATCAGTGGAAAAATGAAAAAGTTAAGGGTTTCTAAAAATAATTTTTAAGATTTTATTCTACAAAGTTCTATTTTTTTTTAAGACACTAGAATTAAAAAACAAAACAAATTATACAAGTTTGGCATCACTGTAATTTTAGTAACCTAAAGAATCAGGTATTTAAACAAATTAATTAAGCAACAGCGGAAAAACAAAATAGCATAAATTTGCTATCACCTTTAGCTGTCACAAACCCCCCAAAAACAATGAAGGAATTGTGTTTTGTTTTGTTTTTTATTATTATTATTAATTTTTTTTTTTATACCAATTCACTTTACTTGGATTTTTTTTCAGTATCACATAAATGTTAAAAAAAAGGTTGCACCGAAACGCGCGTAGGGGTGGGTGTCACAGTTACTGACCTGGTGCTTCTATCGTGCTTAGGTGAACATTTCTTGGATATCTATACTGCCAATGCGTACCTCCATAATTTTCTTGAATGGTTGTGCTATTGCACAAAGGTTAATGTCCCTTGTGATGTACACTGCCACTATGTACCTCTATATACAGTTTGGGTATGGTTCCACTAGCATATAGTTTACCATACGAGAGCATCAGAAGCGGTATGCTAATTACCCTCTTATGTGTCAGCCGAGGGTCATGAGACTGTGATACGATCTTGCAATCGTATCCCAGCTGCGGAGCAGAGGGAGGGAGCACTGTCTCCCCATCTCCTCCGCTGCCTGTGCCTGCGGGCACAGCACTGAAGTCGGATGACATATGAGTGCAGTGCGATGTCTCACACGCTCCCATAGACTTGTATGGGGGTGCGTGATCCGAGACTCGCTGCCAAACACAGCATGCAGCAATTCATTCCACATGCCGCTATGGCATGAGAAATCAAGCGCAGATGGACGCTGCCCCATAGTTTTGCACTGGTGCGAGCGCAATCCGTTTTATTGGATTGCACTCGCAGACGCAGTGGAACCGAGGCCTTCGAGCGGTTTCTGCTGTTTGCCTTGTATACTGCCATTGTGTGTCTTTACATATACATTGAGTGATTTCAGCCGCTGTATAGCGGTTAGTGCTCTCTATCTGTATATTGTTATTACGTATCTGGAGATTAACCCTTTATTTGCATATATTGATCTGCTTTTTGGTACCATGTTTCTACTAATGCAGTTCACATGGCCTAGATAGAACCTTTTTGTACCTACCACATTTGATGTTTTTGATGTTCTTGAGATATTGTGCGCCCCTTTTGTATAACTACGATACATATACAATCATGCACATATTGTGAACGATAATCATACAACTGCCTCATCGCACTTAACACTTTATATTTATTACCCTCTATTTGTAGATTGGTTTTTGATTAGTCAGGGGTGTTTTGTATTTAATTCTGCACCTCGCCTTTACTGTAAGGCTATGTGCCCACGGGACAATGTACCCACGGATTTTGCCACATGTTTGTCCGCAGGTTTCCCGCAGCTGCTCCCGGAGTACGCAGCTATCCATTGCTGCGGGTTTCGAGCATTTTTTTTGCGGTAAACCTGCGAGACAAGTGCGGAAATACCTGCAGAATTCCCGCCCTGTATCTCCATAGTGGAGGAGCGGGAATTCCGCAGATATTTCCGTATGAATAATTGACATGCATTTACGCGCGGCTTCGGGAAATCCGCAGCGTATTCCGCAGCCGCACATACCGCAGCATTTAGGCTATGAACCCACTTTGCGTTTCAGGTGCATTTTAGGTCTGTTTTGAACTGCACCTTTTTCATGCCAAAAGGCATGCATTTGGTTTGTCCATGATAGTCTATGTAAAATGGTGATTTTCAGACCGCACTTTGCGTTTCTAAACGCTGCGTTTAATTTGCATATTTTGTGGCAAAAACCATGCGTTCAGAGAAGCAGCATGTCAATTGTTTTTGCCATTTTGGGTACGTTTTGATAACATTGAAGTCAATGAGAAATGGCAAAAACCAAGAAACTTCAAAATTCCTGCGTTTTACCTGCTTTTTTGGTGCAGAAAGCATGCGTTTTGGACTACCAAAACGCATGCTTTTTAAACATTAAATTAATGGAATAATATGTCCCTTTACACACACGCACATAATCCGATAATTAAATTGAAGAAAATTATGATATTATTGCTATTTTAGCATTATTATAAAACCGCTATAATTTCATGAAATATTACTTTTTTCTTTATTAAATCTCAAAATATATATGTATTGGTTTTTTTTCTCTTTTTTCATTCTTCTTTGACTGTGTAAACTTTATTTAGGAGTGCCTCGATGTTCAAAACACATCTGTCAAAACGCAGGTGAAAAAGCAGGTAAAAAGCGCTGAAAACGCATCTAAAACGCGGTAAATACGCATGCGTTTTTAGCGCTAAATTTCTGGAAAAGGCAAATTTGGACAAATCAGTTAAGGCAAAAACGTGCGTTTAGAACTGCAAGTAGGTGAACGCAAAGTGGGGTCTAAGCCTTATACAGCACTCCCCAAATCCAATAGGGTAACATGGGGAGTGTCTGTACTTGCGTAAACCTGCGGATTTATCTAGAAAATCCATATAAATCCGCGGGTTTTCTGCGACAAAATCCGCGGGTACATTGTCCTGTGGGCACATAGCCCTATTATATAAATAGCCCCTATCTACTCGATATTATAAAGTGGTTTATCCAGGCTATATACAATTGTCTGTGACGCCCTATCTTTCCAGCCAACTGTTTTGTCTTATATGTATTTAATAGAAGTTATAACAATTTTGACCTTTTTGTTTGTTTTTTTTTTCTTTGGTCTTTTGGAACTTTTTTGCAGCACATTATATGATAAAGTGAATTTTGTTATTTAAAACTACAACTCGTCCTAACAAATGAACAAAACCTTCTATGTCTATGTTGATGGAAAGAATGAGGAAGAGAAAGAAGAAAAAAACGAACGCCCCAAAATAAAAATTGGTGGCTCCCGTTAGTGGTTAATGGTCTATTCTAAGGCTATATTATCAGTATTTAAGGAGTGGATAGCCCGTTTACGACAGTGAGGTTCTAATAATGCGGCATGGGACCCACACAAGCAGCCGTGATCTAATCAATCAAAGACTAGGAGAAGCATGCTGCTGGGCTGACACCATCGAGGCAACAGATGTCAGAATCTGAAGCCATCACTGCTGCTGTTACACAAATTATTATAAGGACCCCTCCCTCTCAGCTGCCTCCAGATTAACCAGTATCAGGTCATTTATTATCAGGATGCTTATTTATAAACACGCCGGTGTAGCAGAGCTAGGTTTGCCATGTGGTACGAAATGTTTTTACATAGAAAGATAAAGATAAAGAACCCCGGCCGGCACACAGTATGGAAGGAGGATAAACAGTCAATGGTTTTTGTAGTATGTTCGAGTTTTATTCAAAAGAAGTTTTCACAACAATTGGAAGTTGCAATACAATCCTTTCACAACAACAAGGAGTTGCAATATAGTCCGACGTTTCGGCTATTAAACGAGCCTTCACCAGGGACATAAAGGTACCGTACTGATGTTGTACAGAGTGGGTCCTGTGCACAACACTAGGAGATGAGAAACTGGAGAATTCAATAGATTACATTCAATAGATTAAGGGTCCTCGTGGCTCCAAGTGAAAGGAATATAGTAGCTGGATGTAGGTAAGGGCTATAGGAGGCAATGAGAATCGACGTACTATATGAATGGGCAGAGGCTCATATATAGTAAAGATGCAAGGTGTGCTTGGGGCACTTATGTGATGCGCCCGTACGGGCTCCCACAAATCGAACCACAGGCTTTTCTAGGGCATTCAGGCTTTTCCTTGGTCAATTAACCGTCTCATTGCCATTGTAGCCCCCTTCTTCTTATAACCTATGGGGCAGTCATCTCACTGCCTGGTTATGGAATTTAGACCTATGCTTTACTCCTGAAGCAACCCCTCTACATAGTGCGCATCACATAAGTGCCCCAAGCACACCTTGCATCTTTACTATATATGAGCCTCTACCCATTCATATAGTACGTCGATTCTCATTGCCTCCTATAGCACTTACCTACATCCAGCTACTATATTCCTTTCACTTGGAGCCACGAGGACCCTTAATCTATTGAATGTAATCTATTGAATTCTCCAGTTTCTCATCTCCTAGTGTTGTGCACAGGACCCACTCTGTACAACATCAGTACGGTACCTTTATGTCCCTGGTGAAGGCTCGTTTAAGAGCCGAAACGTCGGACTATATTGCAACTCCTTGTTGTTGTGAAAGGACTGTATTGCAACTTCCAATTGTTGTGAAAACTTCTTTTGAATAAAACTCGAACATACTACAAAAACTATTGACTGTTTATCCTCCTTCCATACTGTGTGCCGGGGTTCTTTATCTTTATATGGACTATTTTTTCTCCCGAGCACCAGGATTGAAGCAGTTGAGCCCAGCTTACCCTTACTTAATGTTTTTACATAGAACTGCAGGTAAACCCACTGCATAATCCTAATTCGCAGTGATAATGATCCCCAGTTCTACCTCCTTTTTATAGAAATCCCTTCCAATCTTTGCAATATTCAGTCCTATGGAATATTTGCATTGTTCCATGTGGGAATTTTCAAGGATTTTTGCAGGGTTTAGGGGTAGTTGCAATAGATGATAGTGATGAGCGAGCATTGCCATGCTCAAGTGCTCAGTACTCGAAACAAGCAGGTCAAACACTTGGGCGATCTTCTGGAAAAATGCTCAAGTTCCCCATTAACTTCCATTATACCCGGTACTCGAGTCAAGCCCAGTCTAGCTTTCCTGGCTGTCAGACATGAGACCTAGACATGAGGGGTTTTACTGGAATACCACGGATGGCACAAAAAAAAAATCAATTTTGGAACAAATCAAGACAGACCTGTCGCTTGAATCAAGGATCACCCAGCTACGAATTGCCCACTTTGGACACAACATACGAAGAGAGCAACCACTGGAGAAGGACATCATGGTCAAAAGAATAAAAGGAATAAGGTGAAGTGGAAGTTCAGCAACCCTATGGCATGATACAATCAAGATAATGGCAGAGAATATCTGGTGGACCTATCTAGGCGGAGAAGACCCTGGAGGACCTGCCTAGGCAGAGAAGACCTGTGGACCTATCCAGGCAAGGAAGACCCTGGCGGACTTATCTAGGCGGAGAATACCCTGGTAGATTTATCCAGGCAGAGAAGGACCTTGTGGACCAGTCTAGGCAGAGAAGACCCTAGGGGCATATCTAGAAGAAGAAGACCCTGGTGGGCTATTTAGGCAGAGAAGAACCTGGAGAACCTATCTAGGCAGAGAAGACCCGTTTACCTATCCAGATGAAGAAGACCCTGGTGGACCTATCTAGGCATAGAAGACCCTGATGGACCTATCTAGGCGGAGAAGACCCTGGTGGACCTACTTAGGCTGAGAAGACTCTGTTGGACCTACTTAGGCGGTGAAGACCCTGGTCGACCTATCTATGCAGAGAAGACCCTGATGGTTCTATCTAGGCAGAGAAGACCCTGGTGGACCTATCTATGCAGAAAAGACCCTGTTGGTTCTATCTAGGCAGAGAAGACCCTGGTGGACCTATCTATGCAGAGAAGATCCTTATGGTTCTATCTAGGCAGAGAAGACCCTGGTCGACCTATCTATGCAGAGAAGACCCTGATGGTTCTATCTAGGCAGAGAAGATCCTGGGGAACCTATTTAGGCTGCACAAGATCGATCTACCTACAAAATGTTCATCCATAAAGTCGCCATGGGTTGAGATTGAGCTGAAGGCCGTTAAATAATAATAATAAGTAACAATATCGATGGCTAGATCATCATAATCAGATTTGTTGGGGTCCGACACCCATCACCGCCACAATCAGTTGATTGAGGGTGTCAGAAGTTGTGATTGTTAGCTTGAATACCATTGACGGCTACTACTGAATGCATGGAGCCGTGCCAGTTTGGGGGCAACCACGGCCCCTTCTAATCTTACATTGTTCACTATCCAAAGAACATCAATATTTAAATCCCAGAAAACCCTGTTAGCGAATATACTTGTCTTCTGATCACCCGGCTGCTCGGCTCTGTGCTATTGAGAAGCAGAATTTTGACAGCAGCTTTTGATGGATTTAGGAGTATTGGATACAAGGTAAATTAAACAACGTATTGGCAAATTTTCCTTATTTTTAATGAAGAGTTCTAGAGAGGGACTAAAGCGACCACAATAGGCATAGGGCTGTACATTTATAAAGAGCACCATTGGGGTGGTGGCTGCGCTCACCTGATGGTGTTGTTGCTGCCCCGTGGCTGGAGTAGATATCTTCTAGAAGGGCATTGACCAGAATGACGAGAATCCTGTTAGGTGGGCTGTGCTGCCAAAAATGAGGAGACTTAGAGCTTCAAATAAGGTTTATATTCGCACCAACCCGTTTCGGTCTCTTTCTCAAGGTCAAAAAACCCAAATGAGCAGGATGCAGCAGCTACAAGCTTTATAAAGGTTAAAGGGGTGGTAATAATTAAGAGAAACGCCCTTTAAGGAGGAGGGGGACAGACAAAAAAAGTGAAGATGCAGAGGAAGTGGGATAGTCAATAAAGAGAAGCAAAATAAAAGGGGTTAAAAAAATATACACTCACAAGCAAAAGGGTAACAATGTTTTGCATTTTTTTTTTTACTTTCAGGCTCCATATCTCACCATCCTCTGCAGCTTTGAGCGTGAGACGACCTTCATTTTATAGACAATTAGGTGGATTCCCAAGCAAAAATCACCGGTTCAAATTGAGGAGCCGCCATGATGAAGATTTCCCAAGAAAAGAGAAACAGCGTCATCCATCTCAACGATAGCGGTCTCTTGGCCAAGAAAAATGGCAAACTGCATCATGTGAGGCCATGAGAGCTGGAAGAATAAGAAATTAAGTCTGTCCGTCCATTCAAAAGCCAAGAGGTGACGTCCAGGCAAAATATCGACGTCAACAAGTCGCTCATCACAAGGTCTATCAGTTCTGGAGACACCCGGCAGTGGAGGCGGCTCGTCTGCTCCATAATAGTGAGATCACAGATGTCCATGTAGGCACCAGGCGACGCGCGTTACACAAGTCTGGAATGGTGGCCCAAAAAAAGGTGAAGAAACCTCAACTTCAATATCATCATAAGAAGCATTGGCTTGAGTTTCTAAAGAAGTACGAAAAGTAGAAGATTGGAAACAGGTGATTTGGAGCGATGAGACGAAAGTCAATAGATGGCTCTGATGGGGGGAAATGTGTCTGGAAGAAACAAGGAAAGAAAGGGCTAATGGATCGAGAAATTGAAGGAACTGTCAAGTTGGGTGGAGGAAGTCTGATGATATGGGGGTGTTTACTGCCAAAGGTGTTGGATACTTGACCAGGATCAATGGTGGTCTCAATGCCGAGATATAAGTGAGGATCCTACAAGACAAGCTACTTCATACACTCGAGTACTATGGATATGAAAAGGACGACATAGTGTTCCAGCAGGAGAACGACCCGAAGCATACGGCGAGATTGGGGAAGAAATGGGTCAATGACAATGAAGTAGAGGAGCTGGATTGTCCTCACAGTCCCCAGACCTCAACCCAATCCAGCACTTGTGGGTGAATAAAAAGCTGTATACATCCCCAAGTGACCCGACCAGTATACACCAACACTGGAAACGGGAAGAAGAGACCTGACCAGTATACACCAACATTGGGAACGTGGAAAAGAGACCTGACTAGTATACACCAACATTGTGAACGTGTAGAAGAGACCTGGGAGAAAATTTCGTTGGAGACATGCTTGAATCTGATGGAGAGAAGGATTCAGGCAGAGGTTAAAGCCAAAGGAGGATTTACAAAATACTAACAAAATAATAAAAAATTACAATTTATATTTTTAGGAGCAAAACGGTAACAATGCAGTGACATGACAAGAATCTGCATAACTAATCATATGCTAAATATCTGCAAGTCACATTTATGTATGAGATATCCAAGGTGATTGTCTATAAAATGAAGGTCGTCTCACGCTCAAAGCTGTAGAGGACGGTGAGATATGGAGCCTGAAAGTCAAAAGTGCAAAACATTGTTACCCTTTTGCTTCTCAGTGTTAAAAGGAAGCAAGGAGGAAGAATGATCAGATAATGTTTAAAGAAACAGCGTGAAAAGAAGGTTTATGGGGGAAGGGAAAAAACTAAAAGTTGTGTTTAGTTGTGGAGTGAGAATTGTAATTAAAATGAAGGAATAAACTGAAGAGAACAACGTGTGACGTGATGGGACGAGAACCTGTCACTAGTTGGAAGGATCTCTTCTCTCTGTGGCGCTTGTGTCCCCGCACATGAGCCGGCGCCGGCTTCCGCTCGCAGGGATCTCCTTCTGTTCCCCGAGAACCTACTCACATCCTCTGATTAATAATTACTCATCGTCATAAGAGAAATAAGCAAAGGGAAATCTCACCATCACGTCATCAAGAAACTGATACTTTGTAACATTTGCACTTAGAGTCTTAAGTTTTATACTTCTTTGCTCTGCACATTTGTTTCTACCTCCAAGACATTAGGTCTAATTGGGCCAAGACGACTTTACACCTTCTCATTTCCGCACATCCAGTAGAAAAGGGAGAAACCAAGGCTGGACCCCTAAATCTAAGGACCCCATAGATCGGCACTGGATCACCTTTCATATCACAATTTAGGATTTTGCAAAGAGCTCCCCAAATCATGAGACATAAGAGGACCTAAGAGTCATCTGCATCCACAACTGACTGAGATACTCAGATATAGCAGAGCTGGGATTGTCACGCAGCAAAACATTCATAACGGCACAATTTCCCTTATATTGATAACTATTAATAGATTCTACATCTTTAAAGGGTGTGTAAACTTTTGCAACTATTTCAAATAATGCCTTATCTTGTTTCCTATTTCGACGGTATCTGTTATGTTATGTGCTTCATTGTGATATTTTAAATGAACATTAGTGAGGGAAAAAAGGGCAAATGCAAAAGTATTACCACCCTTCAAGTGCATGTTCCTTACCTATTCCAAGATTAAATAGTTTCTGAACATGTTGGATATTCAGTGTTTTATGCCCCTTTAAAAATCATCTACATCTTTAAAGGGTGTGTAAACTTTTAAAAAAATGATCCCTTATCTTGTTTCATACTTCGAAAGTATCTGTCATATACTTCATTTTGATATTTTAAATGAACATTAGTGGGAAAAAAAGGCAAATGCAAAAGTATTAACACCCATCAAGTGCATGTTTCTCACCTATTCCAAGATTAAATAGTTTCTGAACCTGTTGGCTATTCAGTGTTTTATGCCTCTTTAAAAATCATCTACATCTTTAAAGGTTGTGTAAACTTTTGCAACTTTCAAAAATGATCCCTTATCTTGTTTCGTACTTCGAAAGTATCCGTTATATGCTTCATTTTGATATTTTAAATGAACATTAGTGGAAAAAAGGCAAATGCAAAAGTATTAACACCCTTCAAGTGCATGTTGCTCACCTATTCCAAGGTAAAATGGTTTCTGAACCTGTTGGATATTCAGTGTTTTATGCCTCTTTAAAAATCATCTACATCTTTAAAGGGTGTGTAAACTTTTAAAAAATTATCCCTTATCTTGTTTCATACTTCGAAAGTATCCGTTATATGCTTCATTTTGATATTTGAAATGAATGAACATTAGTGGAAAAAAGGCAAATGCAAAAGTATTACCACCCTTCAAGTGCATGTTGCTCACCTATTCCAAGATTAAATAGTTTCTGAACCTGTTGGATATTCAGTGTTTTATGCCTCTTTAAAAATCATCTACATCTTTAAAGGTTGTGTAAACTTTTGCAACTTTCAAAAATGATCTCTTATCTTGTTTCGTACTTCGAAAGTATCCGTTATATGCTTCATTTTGATATTTTAAATGAACATTAGTGGAAAAAAGGCAAATGCAAAAGTATTAACACCCTTCAAGTGCATGTTGCTCACCTATTCCAAGGTAAAATGGTTTCTGAACCTGTTGGATATTCAGTGTTTTATGCCTCTTTAAAAATCATCTACATCTTTAAAGGGTGTGTAAACTTTTAAAAAATGATCCCTTATCTTGTTTCATACTTCGAAAGTATCTGTTATATGCTTCATTTTGATATTTTAAATGAACATTAGTGGAAAAAAAGGCAAATGCAAAAGTATTAACACCCTTCAAGTGCATGTTGCTCACCTATTCCAAGGTAAAATGGTTTCTGAACCTGTTGGATATTCAGTGTTTTATGCCTCTTTAAAAATCATCTACATCTTTAAAGGTTGTGTAAACTTTTGCAACTTTCAAAAATGATCCCTTATTTTGTTTCTTACTTTGAAAGTATCCGTTATATGCTTCATTTTGATATTTTAAGTGAACATTAGTGGGGAAAAAAAGGGCAAATTCAAAAGTATTAACACCCTTCAAGTGCATGTTGCTCACCTATTCCACGGTAAAAAAAAAATTTAACCTGTTAAATATCCAGTGTTTTATGCCCCTATAAAAATCATTGACATACTTGAGTTTTCTCGATGCATGAATTAAAAAGGTGAAAAATCGGCTCAGCTCTGCTACATCTCGATGTTGGATTTTTTTTAAATTAGTTTTTATAGAAGTTACTTTTTTTTCCATTAATGACCTTAAGGCTAAATTAATTACTATGAGACGCCTTGACCTAACCTTTAGGGTCGGCGGTGGTCACAGATCTGCAGGACATCAGTGATGATAACTATGATGCAACTTTAGTTATTTGGCTACATAAAGTCTCAAAATTTGCAACCAATAAATAAAATGAAGAATTTCTTCCTCATATTTAAGTCACTTTGTTACCAACTTCTTCTTTTTGCACAGTCTGAAAACCCCCTTAAGACGTCTGCACCATCAAAAATCAGGAACTATTTGTACTTGACGATGCAAATATTTTAGATACTTCTTTCTATTTTCTTTTCTTTTTTAGAATATTTCCAATAATACTAAATAATATCCAGAACATTATATCATTTTTCTAAATCATTGCATAAGGATATTTTATTTGTTTATCTACAGGGGGCACTTAGATATTACTGCAGGGTCCCATCTGTGCAGGTCCGTGCCGGGATATAAAAACCAAAATTCCCTTACAAAATAATTTTTAAAAATTATATTATTATTATTATTATTATTATTATTATTATTATTATCATCATTATTAGCATTATTAATATACTATTATTTAAAACTTTAAACATTCCATTTTTCTTTGCTTTTTACCATAATAATTTTGCATACTATTTTTTTATTTTTTTTTTTTAATTCTTTATTTAACATTTTAGAATACAACATATATCAGTAGGGAACCATCAGGACACTTTTAGCATACTATTTTATGGAAATGTTTTACACCTTTTTATTTTATGTGAAATAATATTTTATTAAATTGTTATATTATAGTTATTAATTATATTTTTATGTATTTTTCTATCATTTTATTATAATTTTTTTATGCATATATACAGTGCCTTGCGAAAGTATTCGTCTCCCTTGAATTTTTCAACCTTTTCCCACATTTCAGGCTTCAAACATAAAGCTAAAAAATGTAATGTTCTGGTGAAGAATCAACAAGTGGGACACGATTGTGAAGGTGAACGAAACTTATTGCTTATTTTAAACTTTTTTAAAAGATAAATAACTGAAAATTGTGGCGTGCAATATTATTCATCCCCTTTAATTTCAGTGCAGCAAATTCACTCCAGAAGTTCAATGAGGATCTCTGAATGATCCAATGTTGTCCTAATGACTGATGATAAATATAATCCCCCTGTGTGTAATGAAGTCTCCGTATAAATGCCCCTGCTCTGTGATAGTCTCAGGGTTCTGTGTAAAGTGCAGAGAGCATCATGAAGACCAAGGAACACAACAGGCAGGTCCATGATACTGTTGTGGAGAAGTTTAAAGCCGGATTTATTTACAAAAAGATTTCCAAAACTTTAAACATCCCAAGAAGCCCTGTACAAGCGATCATATTGAAATGGAAGGAGTATCATACCACTGCAAATCTACCAAGACCCGGCCGTCCATCCAAACTATCATCTCAGACAAAAAGAAGACTGATCAGAGATGCAGCCAAGAGGCCCATGATCACTCTGGATGATCTGCAGAGATCTACAGCTGAGGTGGGAGAGTCTGTCCATAGGACAACAATCAGTCGTACACTGCACAAATCTTGCCTTTATGGAAGAGTGGCAAGAAAGCCATTTCTCAAAGATATCCATAAAAAGTGTCGTTTACAGTTTGCCACAAGCCACCGGGAGACACCAAACATGTGGAAGAAGGTGCTCTGCTCAGATGAAACCAAAATCAAACTATTTGGGCACAATGCCAAACGATATGTTTGGCGTAAAAGCAACATAGCTCATCACCCTGAACACACCATCCCCACTGTCAAACATGGTGGTGGCAGCATCATGGTTTGGGCCTGCTTTTCTTCAGCAAGGACAGGGAAGATGGGTAAAATTGATGGGAAGATGGATGGAGCCAAATATAGGACCATTCTTGAAGAAAACCTGTTGGAGTCTGCAAAAGACCTGAGACTGGGACGGTGATTTGTCTTCCAACAAGACAATGATCCCAAACATAAAGCAAAATCTACAATGGAATGGTTCACAAATAAACGTATCCAGGTGTTAGAATGGCCAAGTCACAGTCCAGACCTGAACCCAATCGAGAATCTGTGGAAAGAGCTGAAAACTGCTGTTCACAAACGCCTCCATCCAACCTCACTCAGCTCCAGCTGTTTACAAAGGAAGAATGGGCGAGAATTTCAGTCTCTCCATGTGCAGAACTGATAGACACATACCCCAAGAGACTGCAGCTGTAATCGCAGCAAAAGGGGGCGCTACAAAGTATTAACTTACAGGGGATGAATAATATTGCACGCCCCAATTCTCAGTTATTTTTTTTTTTAAATTTAAAGTAAGCAAGAAATTTCGTTCAACTTCACAATTGTGTCACTTGTTGTTGATTCTTCGCCAGAACATTAACATTTTTACCTTTATGTTTGAAGCCTGAAATGTGGGAAAAGGTTGAAAAATTCAAGGGAGTCAAGTACCTTTGCAAGGCTCTGTTTTATCTCTTTTATTTTGTTTATAATAATAATAATAATAATAAAATGACGTTTATTTTATGTCTTGTTATAATCTAGTCTGACTCTATATATATATAAATCAGCGCTGTTTAGTATCTTGACCTTGGTGATGAGGGATCCAGCTGCTCCCGCTCCCCGTATGAGCCTCTGATGAGATCCCGCTGTGCTAATTGCTTCATGAACATTATTTGTTGCGGTGGAGCTGATTACGGGTTCCACGAGCGATAAACAAATGTTCTTTTTTCATCAGGGCATTAAATAATGTTTACAACCAGAATCGTAACGCAATTATATTTAACAAGAATTGCGCTGGAAGTGGAGGAGAAAGCGGAAATTTTTTTTATATTTTCTAAATTGGAGGCTTTTGATTAGAGTTTCGCAATTTTCACTAAATATTAATTATATTTCCAAACAATTAATGGCTAGTGGGAGCCATTATACAGTGTGGAGAGGTCTGGTGGCCTTTAAATTGTGTGAAGACCCACTATACTGCATGGAGGGTTTGTGTGGGCAATTATACTGTTTGGAAGGGTAGTAGTGGCCATTATACGGTGTGGAGAGGTGTGGGGGCCATTATACTCTATTTAAGCCCATTATACTGCATGGTGGTCTGTGTGGGGGCCATTATACTGTTTGGAGGGCTGTGTGGGGACCAATATAATATTTGAATAGCTATGTGGAAGCCTTTATACTTTAGGGAGGGCTATTTGAGGACCATTAGACTATATACAAGCAATTATACAGTGTGAAGGATTGTGTGGGGTCCGTCATACTGTGTGTTTGGGGGACATTATACTTATTGAAGGGCTAGTGGGAGCCTTTATACAATGCAGAGATGTGTGGAGGCCATTATACTGTATATAGGCCTATTATACTGCATGCAGGGCTGTGTGGGGGCCATTATACTGTATCTAATCCCATTATACTGCATGGAGGGCTGTGTGGGGGCCATTATACTGTATCTAATCCCATTATACTGCATGGAGGGCTGTGTGGGGGCCATTATACTGTATCTAATCCCATTATACTGCATGGAGGGCTGTGTGGGGACCATTATACTGTATCTAATACCATTATACTGCATGGAGGGCTGTGTGGGGACCATTATACTGTATCTAATCCCATTATACTGCATGGAGGACTGTGTGGGGACCATTATACTGTATCTAATACCATTATACTGCATGGAGGGCTGTGTGGGGGCCATTATACTGTATCTAATACCATTATACTGCATGGAGGGCTGTGTGGGGGCCATTATACTGTATCTAATCCCATTATACTGCATGGAGGGCTGTGTGGGGACCATTATACTGTATCTAATCCCATTATACTGCATGGAGGGCTGTGTGGGGACCATTATACTGTATCTAATCCCATTATACTGCATGGAGGGCTGTGTGGGGACCATTATACTGTATCTAATCCCATTATATTGCATGGAGGGCTGTGTGGGGAACATTATACTGTATCTAATCCCGTTATACTGCATGGAGGGCTGTGTGGGGACCATTATACTGTTTGGAGGGCTAGTGGGAGCCTTTATATACAGTAGTATGGAGAGGTCTGGAGGCCGTTATTCTGCATGGAGGGCTGTGGGGGGGGTCTGTCACAGTTTGGGATTATACTGTGTTGGGATCACCATTCTTTGCAGGGGGGGGGGTAGGGAAGAGTCTTCATACTGTGCGTGGGGAGGATACTGTGGAGGAACTCAGTGTGGGGGATCATACAGTGTTTGGGGGGCCCTTTTGTTAGCATCATACTTTATGGCTGCAATGAGAGGGGAGTCTAGAGGCTTCAATAGAAGGTGAATTAGTTTGAAAGTGCTAATAAGTTACATATGCTCTTAGTGACCCAGCAAAATATTTTTTTAGGGGAGGGGGACCCAATTAGAACTTTTGTAATGGAACCCCATTATTTCTATTTACACCCCTGGTCGGGGGTCCCCTGGCTTGTGGAGGGTTCACTACTGCTCTCTGCAATTACTGTGTTTGGTAGTTTCTCATAAATAAAACAGCAAAAGAAACTTTACAGAAGCGGCCCATGTTCCTACATTGTGTGTGATATATTGTGTCTGCGGGAAGTCTCACACTTCTGTTTCTTTACAGAGATCCAGGGGAGCCTCTATATATAATTATTTGTATAATATATAATATAATATAATAAATTTATATATATATATATATATATATACATTTATATATTTATTTATTTATATATATTTTATATATATATATATATATATATATATATATATAAAATTACATTACTTCTTTTAGCTGCTCTCTATCATGACCACCGTTAGGTCCACATTGTAAATTGAAACTGAAAAACTAACAGTAAACCGCAGGCTTCACTACTGTCTATGGTAGGATTTTCGCTATCTAAAAGTCTCAATAGACATCTTTTTAATGTGACATACAGATATAGCTATATATGACAGCTTGATAAAAGTAGGACAAAAAAAGCTGAAAAGTATGTTAGAATTTTTTGTTCAGTACAGTTACTTAAAAATACTGGCAAAATTTTGGTAAATTGCAAAAATAATTGTAAAAACAATTGCAATATACACACACCTATAATTTGCTATATTAAATAAACATGCAAAGTGATAATAGACAGATGTCATGAAGCTGTAACTGGTCTTCATGGTGATTGGTAAATGTGAGAAATTTAAAATGAAACAATTACTTATTTTTTTACCATTTAACTCATCATAAAGATTTAAAGCAACGAAGCTCTTACATGTGTATGACCAAATGGCACCTAAAAAACACAGCTCATCTCGCAAAAACAAGACGATACTGATATAAAACTTATTGCTCTGAATGGGATAAGGGTAACCTTAAAAAATATTCTTATTATCTCAACAAGTTTAGTATGGAAGTTACGGGCAGTATATATATATATATATATATATATATATATATATATATATATATATATATATATATATATTTATTATATTATTTTTCTCTCTTATACAGCACCATCATGTTCCACAGCATTTTCCAGACATCATTATCACTGTCCCCATTGAGGCTAACACTCTACATTCCCCATTGGAATGTCTTTGGAATGTAAGTAAATTACAAACTGACCTCAGATCATCTTACTCTGTGTCAGGCTAAGAATAACACTTGGAAGTCTATTGATGGGGCTCTAATACAGGTGCTAAAAAGCAGCCTAAGACAAAAAATAATTATGTCCTCCAAAAATTAAATTACACAATCAGTTACATCTGGAAGAACAATAAATATTTTTACTCTAGAGTATTTACTGATCATTACAATCTACAAAGCCAAACTGTAATCTCCATAAACCCAGTAGAACCCTGACTTGTTTAGGTTTGTGCGCCCGTTTAGCAGCCGTACCCACATGTAACGTTTTCTGATCCCAGTCTAGTCAGACAAACGGGAACAATCCTATTCAAATTCTGTGCAATCAGTTCCATCATCATAAACGTAAAAAAAAGTTGCACTTTTTGATAAATTTGAAATAAGCCTTTACAGCCGTTCCGAACTAGGGCTTTCAAAGCGGATGGGGGGTTAGTAAAGGGGCACTATCTTCAAAGAAATCTATTTCTTTAGCCTCTTGGAGATGCAGTCGTTATTTATTCTTTTTTATTTCACTTTAGTTTATTCATCACCTTTTTGTATTTTTCTGTCAATGTAGACATATGAGGGCTTCTTTGTTTTTTTGTGCAGGGCGAGTTGACATTTTTGAATGACACCTCTCATTTTACTTAAAAATGGAAAAAAAAATCCAGGTGTGTTTAAAAAAAAAAGAAAAAAAAATTGTTGACATTCCTTTTTTACGTTTTGTTTTTACAGCTTTACTTTCCAGTAAATATGACCTGGTAACTTTATTCTACAGGTCAGTACAGCTATGCTGTCTCTAAATATATTTTTTATTTTTTTCAACTACTAAAAAAAATTCAAAAGACTTACAAAGAAAAATTTGGTTTTGTTCGTCATACTCTGAGACCTATATATATATATATATATATATATATAAATAATTGGATTTTTTTTTCTTTTACCTTTTGATAGAGTTGTACCCGGGACAATGTTTTTTCACGATAGCTGTAATCTTTATTGATAGCATTTTAGATTGTTTAATTTGCCACTTTGATTCTTATTGAGTGGTTTCGGCTTTTATCGTATGGGATAAATATTTTGATATTTTATTAGTTCAGCCAATTACATGTGAGCCAATAACAAGTATGTTATTTTTTGACCTTTTATTTAGTAGCTATTTATTTTTGGGAAATGGAGGGCAGACGACCATTTTTTGTCGGTCATCGGTGTGATGTGCGGTTTGCCGATTGTCCTGCTGAACGTCCCTGGTTCTGCCATGTTATTTTATCTATGAAGAGATCGTCAAAGTCACAATACACTGCACTATTTTAGTATTGCAGTGTGTTACATAGGCAAGCACAGGGGCAGACATATCATTGATGGAGCCGCACAGGGGCCCAAGAGGTAAGGGGCCCTTTTCTACCTCCAAAGCAGGTAGAATTGTGCAATCTGAGGAATTATTGGCTTGAAAAAGGCCCATATACTGTCCTTGCATAGGCGCCCTTTTCTGCTTGTGTCCACCAATGGACAAGCAAGTGGTCATGGGTTCAAGTTCCTTAAGGGGTCTACTTAAGAATGGTACAGCCCTCATTTAGCGGACAGCTGTTCCTTCTGACCTAATGTGCATGTGTTCTCAACCATAAGAGGGGATATGGCAGCTAACAGTATTTTCTCCCTTGAAAACAAAAGGATTGGACATATTGAAAACCAACTGCCTGATATTAGAAACCAACTGCCTAATATTAAAAACCAACTGCCTCATATTAGAAACCAACTGCCTAATATTAAAAATCAACTGCCTGATATTAGAAACCAACTGCCTAATATTAAAAAAACAACTGCCTGATATTAGAAACCAACTGCCTAATATTAAAAACCAACTGCCTGAGATTGAAAACCAACTGCCTGATCCTTCTCTTTTTGGAACATATGTCATTGGCTGAAATCAGGACAGCCTTATACACATTGGATGGTCGGCTTCTCCCAGGTTCAGCTGCCATTAGTGGCCGCCTTAATAATGAAAACTATGTCTTATTGTCCGAGCTGCCGAGCTTCACCCCCACATCCTTTAATCGCTTTCTGCAGATTTCTTCCCACGAGTGTTAATCGCTGATATAACATTGATCGGCACCCATTTAAATCCCTTTAAATATAGGGTGACCTAAACTTTATGTAGGATGATTTGGTCCCACGGTGCTCGAATATTTTCGGCGGTTAACAATCCTGACCCTACAAGACCACCCAATACCTGCAGCTCTATTACAGTCCAATAGTTATCATTTGGCCAAAAATGAGAGCAGATCCCATCATTTTAGAAAAAGAAAGGCTTTACTGTTTTAATATCTACTTCAATTTTGGAAAAAGTTACCAAATTTACCAAAATTGCGACTGTTTAAAAGCAATCATAGGACCGGTGCACAATGCGAAGAACCTCCATAGTGTAAAGCCGCACAGCTACATCGAGAGCCAACACTGGGATTACCCAGGTATGCACGGAGACACATAAAGCCGCCATGATGGGTTTTATTCTGCCAGATCCATATGGAATAAAAGTGGAAGCCAACGTATAATATCAGGGACACATGAGGAGCAGAAGGAGCTTATGCCCCTTTAATACAAACATGTCCCCTTTAAAAAGGATCCAAACATGCCAAAAAAGATCCACTCGGCACATTATGACCATGTTATTTATGAGATCACCCATCATGAAGTTCACAGTCACCAATGTAGAGTCTTCACCCCTGTGTTATCTATGGTCTCCTTACCCCATTAATGCACCTACTCCTCATTATGACCGATAATAAGCAAGTGACAGAACCACAGTCATTCTATCATATAAAGCCTCCAAACAGCGCCAATCATAAAACTATACACACTCTGTGTGCTGCCATATAGTGCTCCAATACGGCCCCATATTATAGGACACTAAGCACTCATGTGTCAGTATATAGAGCCTCGGGACAGCACTGTATTACAGCACTATTACGGTGTCATACGGAGGAACTATATGGCAGCACGTAGCAATATTTTTCCCTAGAAGCTTTTCTTACAAAAATCTATGTAATTTGGGAGGGAACATTAACAATTTAATATTAATTTATAAGAAAAAACTGGGATTGGAGGGAGACGGGCACTTTATTTTTTAGATTTTTTTATGTAACATCAGATGTTTCCTCCAGGACTGATGTCTTTTGGGTCATTCTTACACTAGTATAACAGCAAAGATGAAGTTCCTATAGTCTATTACTCCTCGGCGATGACCATTGATAACATTTCCTACGAGTTAAAAGTTTTACGAAATTTTACAAAATTGGCCCTAAGGGAGGGAATGTTATAAAGTAAAGAAATAAAACTCACACAGTCAATCCTCACCTCTCCAGCACTGTGGTCCATACTGGTACGATAGTCATGATATCCTGTCCATCAGTAACATGACCACTGCAGACAATCACTGGTGTCAGCAATCACAAGCTGTTTATGCAGATATCACCAAGTACAGTTATCGACTGCAGAGGTCCCATGAATTATGGACGGGACATCATCACGGCATGACCGGCAGGGACTACTAGAGTGGCAACACAAAGGTAATGGCCGATTATTGATTTTCGAACATTCCCTCTTCTATGGGAGATTTATTGGAATATGTATGGCAATTTGGTCACAATTCCCAAAAATGTACAAATGGAGGATTAATAATACAAAATGTACTAATGTATGAACTGAACCCAAAATCCACTCCGATAGTTCTGTGCTCTCTTTACAATATCATGACCGGACATGTGGACACCCACCGGTTACCGTCCGGAGGGGCTTCACCAGCTGCTCCCAATTTTCAGATAGAGTCCCTTCAGAGATGGTGACACCCCAAGCTACCAGAGATATAAGAGCTGTGACCCTGGACCTTCTCGAGGACAGCCGATGTGACTCCCCAAAATGTTGTCTGTCGATACTCAAAAAAGGAGAGAGTAGAGAATGCAACCCCGCACTAAACACAAGTGTACACATAGCCGTGGCATCACCGCGGCTCCATGTACACGATGTAGACAGACCTCATCATGCTGCGGCCATTATCCAACATTTGTTAGAACCATTAGAAGTGATCCTTGGCAATTGCTCACCTTGACTCACACTCAATACCAATCTGTTCCTTTCCAAAATTCAAAGTATCAAGCTACTTGTCTTAAAATACCGACGAGGACCCCTGTAAATTTTTCAGACGTTTTTCTCCTAATATTATATTATTATTATTATATTGCACGATGGCTCAGTGGTTAGCACTTTTACACTGTTCAGTGGCTCACTGGATTGCACTGTATGGTAGCTGAGTGGTTAGTATTGTACAATGGCTCAGTGGTTAATATTGTACAGTGGCTCAGTGGTTAGCACTGTACGGTGGCTCTTTGGTTAGCACTGTATTGTGGCTCATTGGTTAGCACTGTATGGTAGCTCAGTGGTTAGTACTGTATGGTGGCTCAGTGGTTAGCATTTTACAGTGGCTCAGTAGTTAGCACTATACGGTGGCTCATTGGTTAGCACTGTATGGTAACTCAGTAGTTAGCACTGTATGGTGGCTCAGTGGTTAGCACTACAGTGGCTCACTAGTTAGCACTGTACGGTGGCTCATTGGTTAGCACTGTACAGTAGCTCAGTAGTTAGCACTGTAAGGTGGCTCAGTGGTTAGCATTGTACAGTAACTCAGTAGTTAGCACTGTACGGTGGCTCATTGGTTAGCACTGTATGGTAGCTCAGTAGTTAGAATTGTATGGTGGCTCAGTGGTTAGCATTTTACAGTGGCTCATTGGTTAGCACTTTATGGTAGCTCAGTAGTTTGCACTGTATGGTTGCTCAGTGGTTAGCACTGTACAGTGGCTCAGTGTTTGGCACTGTACGGTGGCTCAGTAGTTAGCACTATATAGTGGCTCCATAATTAGCACTGTACGGTAGCTCAGTGGTTAGCACTATACGGTAGCTCAGTGGGTAGCACTGTATGGTGGCTCAGTGGTTAGCACTGCAGTCTTGCACCACTGGGGTCCTGGGTTCATAGCCCACCAAGGACAACATCTGCAAGGAGTTTGTATGTTCTCCCCGTGTTTGTGTGGGTTTCCTCCAGGTATTTCAGTTCCTCTCACACTATACAGACTGATAGGGAATGTAGATTATGAGCCCCAATGGGGACAGTGATGATGATGAATGTAAAGCACTAAGGAATATGATGGCGCAAGCAAAATAACTAAAAAAAAAAGGCCTTTTATTTTTTGTTTTTATAAACCTAAAGAGAATCTGTGAGGAAAACCCGGCAGTTTCTGAATGAATTTCCCTCCTTTCTATGTAACACTTTCCACCCTCCCCCGCTCTTCAATCCATCTCACTCAACACAATCAATAACGTAAAAAGTGAAGAGCGTGAAATAAAAATATCAAAAGAAGGTCAAAAGAAATGAAAAAGAATAAAAAAAAAACAAAAAACAAAAAGACGATTATAGACAAATCATGTGACGACTTATTGAAGTATCAGGAAGCGGACATTCATCTGTTTCACTTTTACATTCAATCGTGTAAAGAAAAATAACCAAAAATAAAGGCGTCTCAATCCCGGTATCCCCATACGATACGGTAGAGCTCCCTGACCGGGGAGGAAACAAATACACCGGAACGCCGGAGAGTGACGGGGCCAAAACGTGAGGGTGCTACACAGGGCCGGATTCACATTGGGACGCATGAGCTCCAAGTATTGGCTCTGGATGTGAAGCCGCCCATACCCATAACAATGGGCATTTGTTGTCCGCTCATCCATAGAAAGAGGGAACGAGCCTCATCTTACTCCATAGACAATTTCTGAATATCTTTGGACAATTCTAAATAATTGAGAACTTTTTTACATTTTCTTTTGAATGATTCTTTGCTTTTTTTACATTTACTTTGGGAAGAAGTTTACATCAGTCATTTTAAATGTGCAGAGAATGTGTTAAATACAACATGGAGATGATTTCCTTTTACTCTCCATGCTGAATTCTAATGCTGCCACATGGACAAAAAATATATCGGTTGCTTTGTACAATACAAAGGTGATTTAATCTTATTATAACTTAGAAATATTACATTTTATATCTAATTATGTAATTAGCATTACAATTTGAAAATACCTAATATAGATATGTATATATATATATATATATATATATATATATATATATATATATATACATATATATATAACTGGAATCAAAGGTGCTTTATAAATATTAAGAATTATATCCATGTCTGTGTAAGTAAGTGATGTTTACAAGTTTTTTTAAATTAAATATTTTGCAAAACAAAAAATTAAAACTAAATAATAGTAATAAAATAATAATAATAAAAAATTATAATAAAAATAATAATATAATAAAATATAATAATAAAGAAAGGATTATAAAATAAATAAATAGTAAAATAATAATAAATGAAATATAATAACAAAAAACCCCTAATATATATATATATATATATATATATATATATATATATATATATATATATATATATATATTTTTTTTTTTTTTTTTTATTATTATGTTTTATTATTTTATTATTATATTTATAGCAAAAATAAAAAAGAAAGGATTAAAAAAAATCAAATATACCCAAAAATAAGTCAATAAGCAACCACAGAGGAGACGATAATAAAGTAGTATAACACAACACGTATTAAAATCATCAACTGTCAGTTCTTTTATTTTATGCAGCAACGTAGGACTCTTGGTTTATATATATATATATATATATATATAAACCAAGAGTCCTACGTTGCTGCATAAAATAAAAGAACTGACAGTTGATGATTTTAATACGTGTTGTGTTATACTACTTTATTATCGTCTCCTCTGTGGTTGCTTATTGACTTATTTTTGGGTATATTTGATTTTTTTTAATCCTTTCTTTTTTATTTTTGCTATAAATATAATAATAAAATAATAAAACATAATAATAAAAAAAAAAAAAAAATATATATATATATATATATATATATATATATATATATATATATATATATATTAGGGGTTTTTTGTTATTATATTTCATTTATTATTATTTTACTATTTATTTATTTTATAATCCTTTCTTTATTATTATATTTTATTATATTATTATTTTTATTATAATTTTTTATTATTATTATTTTATTACTATTATTTAGTTTTAATTTTTTGTTTTGCAAAATATTTAATTTAAAAAAACTTGTAAACATCACTTACTTTTGAGGAAATTTATAAAAAAAAATATATATATAGAGAAGTGTGTAATTGTTCCAAAATATATTCAGTACTTCCATGTAGTTTCTATAGTGGTCGGGGCTTAGTTCTGATATATTCTACATTTTTAATTTTTTTTTCTTAAAATATCATAAAACATAATACATTTATATTATCCACATTTACATGACCAGGCTGGACAGCGGCCTTGCACCCACCAAATTATCAAACGGACCAGAAGCGTTATGTAATATGGTGGCGGCACAAAATATAAATATTTTAAATATTTATTATTTTTATGGTAATAATAATTAATTATTATTATTAGTGGGTACATTTCATACTTGTAAAATCCACTGTACACGTCTTTATTTTACAATGTGACATCGGCCTGTACGTGAGGGAGGTCACCCGCGATGTCAAATCAAATTTGCGTTATTTCCTTTACAAATTTAATGATTTTATTCTACAATTTATATGTTAATAATTTTATTGATCAAGTAAAACGAAATCGAAGAGGTTTTTCTTTTTTTAGGCTAGTTATACAAATAATATGAAGCTTTTTGGCCTCCATACAATATTGGGCTCCTTGTGACCTATCATCATGGAGTCCTCAATTTGGGCAAATTACTTTTCTAGGCTCATACGTGTTCCTGGAGCCAGATTATGACTGTAATTTGTGCTCTGTACATATTTTTCAATCCACGACATAGGCCAGATCTGTCAATTTTGTCAGTTACAAAGTAACATTGCTTTTTGGGGGGATAATCTCTTATTTCTCACCCTCACTTCTTATGCTCGAAATCTCCTTTGATTACTTCTCACTTATCTGGCGCAATTTCCTTATACTAATAAACAATTAAATTATTCAATGTGAATTCTTAAAAAATACCGTAAACAATAAACCTGATATTTTGCTTAAAATTTCAAAACTTTAACAAAAACTGCAACAAATGTTCATATACAACAATTATCAGATACTTTCTACATTTTTTAAAATGAATATACAAATTGAAAGGTTTATTAAAATAAAATATAGAATAAAAATAAAACCAGAAAATGATGAAGCAATAAGAAAAAAGTTAAATAAATAAAAAAATAAATAAAATGAAAGAAAAAGAATTTGCAGCTTGAAAAACAACAAACAAAACAGGTAGTAAATTTGATATAAAGTAACTGTCAGTGTTTTTGCTTGTTACCTGTAGGATCTGGGGCACAGATGTCTCTGCTCCCGGCGCGGTGTGTTCTCCTTGGGTTAAGACCTCGTATCCTCCTCCTACCGCACACAGGAAGCTTCTGATCTGGGGCAGCATCAAATCATTCGGTGACAGACTCAGAACAGCTGAGACATGAGCGATGACAAGACGTAAACACGCTCAACGACAAGTCACACGGCTACTCTGCCATCCGTGGAAGCGAGGAACCTGTGGACTTGTAAGATTAAAAATACTTGAAAAAGTTTTTAAAAAGTTTTCAAAAAGTAAATATAAACTTTTTGTTTTCTCTTCTCTGAGAAAGTATCACTTTAGATCCACTGACTCAGCAAACGGTATCACACAATAGGCTTACATGAACTCAAGAGGCGGATGGAGTGGACCACATTGCCGGTGGTGGTAGCAGACGACCGGAAATGCTCAGTTCTGGAGCAACCCGATGAACTAATATCGGCCGCGGCCAGGTACTGCAAATTCACCTCTTACTGATTTGAATGGGAGGCGGATGTGCAGTACCTGTCCTTCTCCACTACCAGAAGACAGAGCAGCTTCCGAACTGAGCATTTCCGGCTGCCTGCTACCGCCGGCGGCACCGTGAATAGCTGATTGGCGGAGATGCAGGGTGTCGGATTTGGTGAAAAAAAAAATCTATCTTCCTTTCTGAAGATTCTTCATTGTTAAAAGCCCCATAAAGGCTGACTTCTTCTAATTAAAGTGTCTTTTACTGCTCTTGCTGCTGTCAATATTGTCAATATTTTGTGTGGCCACATTATTTTCCAGCACGGCCTTAACTCTCTTGGACATGAAGGTCACTAGAGCTTCACAAAAGCCGCTGGATCATCTTCCAACCTCCATGAAGACATCTCAGAGCTGGTAACTAGTGACAAGCACCCAAGCATGGTAGTGCCCGGTCATTATTAGTTATGACTACTGAGCACCTGAGCCTGGTAGTGCCCAGACATTATTAGTTATGAGTACCGAGCACTCAAGCATGGTAGTTCCCCATCGTACCAAGCCCCCGAGCATGGTAGTGCTCACTCATCACTATTTACGAGTACCGAGCACCCAAGCATGGTAGTGCTCACTCATCACTAGTTATGAGTACCGAGCACCCGAGCATGGTAGTGTCTGCTCATCACTAGTTTCGAGTATCGAGTGTTGGTATATGCAACAGACAAGGACTTCTTTGACTGTGTGAAGGAGGACTTTATACTGATCTAACAGTAGATGGTGATGTTGTGTAACATTTCCTTACTCACTGAATTGTAAAAAGTCTTCTGTTTTTTTCTTTCTGGTTTCACTTTCTCTTTCTGATGCAATGCTGTATAACTGTGCTTATCATTACCTTATGTTATTCCAGAAGTAAAGAGTTTGTTATCACATGTAATCTGCTCTGTGAACTTTCTTCTGCAACTAGGAAGCTAGAAGCTGTGCTGTGCAACAGGTTATGGGCCCAGGCACCCCAAGATCCCAGGAGACCAGACACCAAAGATTTCCAGGCACACAAAGATCCCAGGCACCCAGGATACCAGGCACCAAAGATTCCGGGCACCAAAGATCCCAGACACCCAAGATCCCAGACATCCAGGACACCAGAAGCTCAGCAAGACCCTGCTGAATGCAGAAGAATTATTTAGAACAATTCTCTCCAAACAAGTAAGACACGTTAATAATAATGAATAGCACAGAGCTAAAACTCACAGTAGCTAAGCTGAATAATAGGAACTATCAGTTATGGAAGTTCAAAGTGGAGATGGTATTGTCTGAAGATGATTTATGCGAAGTAATCACTACAGATAGACCCAATGATAATAATCAGACATGGAATAAGAAAAATAGACAATCAAGAGCTACTATCAGCCTATTAGTGTAATATTCTCAACTCAATTAATCCACATAAGGAATGAGGATACAGCACAGGGAATGTGGGAGGCATTAAGAAAGCTACATGAAAGTTCCAGCTTAAATTACAAGTTATTTCTACTAAGAAAGCTTTACAGTATGAGACTGAGTGCAGACAATGACATGCATGAGCATATATTCTCTATGATGGAAGTGACATCACAGCTGAGATCAATTGGTGAAGATAGTCACATAGCAGCAATATTATTGTGCAGTTTATCGGATTCATACACTGCTTTAATAAATGCCCTAGAGACAATACCTAAAACAGACATTACATTAGAGTTTGTGAAGACCAGACTCATAGATGAATATCAAAGAAGGAAACAGCAAACAAATGATTCTACTGAAAAAGATGCTGGAAATGCTCTTAAATCTACAGAATCAAAGAGACCCTATAATAAAGAGATAAAAGACTGTTTCAGATGTATAAAAAAGGGACATTTAAAGAAAGACATTACTATATGGAAAGCAGAACAATAGAAATTACACCATAAAGAGAATACACAGAAGGTGAAAAACACAATTTCTGATTCATGTGTAAATGATTGGAATAGCACATTTAAAGTAACTGATAAGAAATCGTCATCAGGTTGGTTTATTGACTCAGGAGCAACAAGTCATATGACAAGTAATAAAAGTTTCTTTACTGAACTTGATTTAAATAAGAAGGAAGCCATTTATCTTTCAGATGGGAGCAGCTAAAGGACTTACTGTAAAATTCAAAGATGATGAATGTACAATCCTAGTGGGAAATAAAATAATAACCAATGTCAAGGCAGATGAACAATTATTTCATCTAGACATATTAAAGGAACAGATGATGTTGTGTACACATGATCACAAGAATTGTAGTCACATGTGGCATAGACGTCTAGGACACAGACATCCTGAAAGTATAATGGAGCTACAAAAGAAAGAATTGACAAAGGATCTATTGTTATCTGATTGCTCAATTACTGTAAGATGTGAATGTTGTATAAAATCTAAAGCTACAAGAATATCTATACCTAAAGAAAGTGAGACGAAAAGCACAAGACCACTTGATTTGGTGCATACTGACGTATGTGGACCCAAGAAAGGGACTACATCAGGAGGCAATAGCAGTCACATACTTGATCAAGAACAAAAGTGAAGTTTTCAATAAATTAGTAGACTACCTGACAAAGTCGAATAACAAGTTGCAGAGGAAGCCAATTGTCATTAGAAGTGATAATGGAGGTGAATTCACAGGACACGAAATAGAAAACTACTTAAGACAAAATGATATAGAGCATCAAAAGACTGTTCCATACACACCTGAACAAAATGGGGTAGCAGAAAGGAAAAACAGAACTCTGACTGAAATGGTATAATGTATGCTAACAGATTCCAAACTACCAGAGAAATAATGGGGTGAAACAGCAATGACAGCTACTTACCTACAAAATCGACTTTTTTCTACAAAACTGAAAAAAACAACCAAAAACATATGAACTGTGGTAGGGTAAGAATCCAAGTGTGAATCATTTAAGAGTTTTTGGATGTAAAGTTTTTGTATTTATTCCAACAGAAAAACATTCCAAACTAGATCCATAGAAGGAATATTTGTTGGATATAGTGAAAATTGCAAAGGATATAGAATCCTAGAGCCCAAAAAAGACAGAGTTACGGTGAGTAACAGTGTGACATTCATTGAGGATCTAAATGAAGACACTATGATTTCACTAGAAACAAAAAATGAGAAAAACATCAGTGATATAGCTGAAAGAACATCTGATGAAAAAGAAGTTGAAATTCATGAAAAACAGAATACTGAAAGTGAAGAGATACAACTACAGACACAGAACCAAGACGTTCAATAAGAAAAAACAAAGGAAAACCACCAATATGTCTTTTATACAAGGCAAGTACAAGCAAAATGTATGAGCCTACCTCTTAGGAAGACATATCTCGACTTCCTGAAGAAAAAGCTAATAAATGGATAAAGGCAACAGAAACAGAAATAAAATCCAAGCATGACTCAAACACATGGACACTGACAGAATTACCAAAAGGAAGAAAAGCTATAGAATGTAAATGGGTTTTTAAAGTAAAATACCAAACAGATGGCAAAGCTGAATGATACCGAGCAAGACTCATAGCTAAAGGTTATTCTCAAAAATATAAAGAAGACTATGATGAAACTTTTGCTCCAGTTGTCAAATATACTACAATAAGAACTTTGTTTGCAGTTGCAGCAATGAAACAAATGGAGTTGAAGCATCTGGATGTAAAGACAGCATTTTTGAATGGAGATTTAACAGAAGATATTTACATGGAACAACCTCCAGATTCAAAGATACAAGTAACCCGAACAAGATTTGTAAACTACAGAAAAGTTTATACGGTTTAAAACAAGCTGCTAAAGCGTGGAATGATAAAATCACAGAAGTGCTCACAAATGAAAAATGTCAAAAAAGCAAAGTTGATCCTTGCCTATACACAAAAAAACTGATGGACAGATGGATCTATGTACTCATATATGTTGATAATATTTTAGTTTGTTTTGAAAAAGAAAGGGGCAAAGAGGATATACTAAGAATTCTGAATCAACATTTCAGGATCAAAGACTTGGTAAATGTTAAGTATCATTTCTTGAGGGATCACCAGGAACAAGGAATCCTGAAATTAGAATATTGTCCAACTGAAGAAATAACTGCAGATATTTTCACAAAAGCATTGAATTCTGAAAGACATCAGAGACTAATGAAGAAATTAGGCTTAACTGAATAAGTCCTTACTGTTGAGAAAGGGTTTTGGTATATGCAGCAGACAAGGACTTCTTTGACTGTGTATATGATCTAACAGTAGATGACGATGTTGTGTAAAGTTTCCTTACTCACTGAATTGTAAGAAGTCTTTTGTTTTTTCTTTCTGGTTTCAATTTCTCTGTCTGATGCAATGCTGTATGACTGTACTTATCATTATCTCATGTTCTTCCAGAAGTAAAGAGTTTGTTATCCCATGTAATCTGCTCTGTGAACTTTCTTCTGCAACTGGGAAGCTAGAAGCTGTGCAACACCGAGCACCTGAGTATGGCAGTGCTCGCTCATCACTAGTAAGTTGTCATTATTTTCTGCTCCAATAAAGAAGGTTCTCTGCACATGCACACCTGTCACAGTCTGTTAGATCCATCTTCATCCCATCTCTAAGGTGTTGGGGTCATCTCTATAAACATTCATCAAGCATTACAGAGCAAAAGCTGTTGTATGAGCTCCATTTTGACTTCCCTATTTTTGTGTGAAAATGGCTGTGCAGCGTGATAGCCTTAAGAGAACTCCTTTATCAGAGTTTGTATAATTCACCATCCTCATCTGGATCAGCATAGTCTAACAGGCTGCAAAGTTTGGGGACGCTGTCATTACTGTGTGTGGAGAGATCTGTGAGAGCAGCAGGACCTGGAGAACTCCTCTCTGCCAAAGGTGGGGGTCTGTTTGTGAGGAAGGACAGTGCGTGCCGTGAGGAGAGAAACGCAGGAAGCAGAGGAGATGGATTTCTAGCAAGTTTGTGAGGAGGTGAGAGCTTTATGGAGGTCGGTGGTTGAGGCTGCAGAGAGCGGACGCTGACTGGGCCGAGCGGCCGGGACCCTGAGCCACCAAGTGAATCATTGCCTGGGAATAAGGCGCTCGGAGCAGAGCATTTGTGACACCCTGAGCAGTGTTTTGAATCTTGCAGGACTGACAGAGTGGACGGTGAATGGGAATGTGCAGGGCCCCGCTGCAGGCAGAGACACGGACTCTTTTTGTGCGACTTGTGATTCCTCCTCGTGGGTTTTGGCGCCAAAGACCATCCGGATCCATTGCAGGTGGGATATACCACAGGACTGTATTGGATTCCGTCAGTAACACGGTACCACTAACGATACCCAGGTATCCAACAGTTGAAGCTTACATAGGTTGCGCTTGCAGTTGTGACGTTTAGTGTTTGTAAATCGTAAGCCGGTGTGTTAATTCTAGAGACCTACACTAAGTTGCACCCATTGAATTTACACCCTGTCTGCTGAATGATTAGGGAGTCTATTTGTGCCACGTACGGTCCGTAGGTAAATTTGTGCCTGCAGTTGGTGATACACATTGGAAAGATCTCTGGAGCCAACACCCTGACCGCGGCGTATAGCCTTTCTGTGTATAAATATAGCAGGAACTGGGGAGAGATTGTAAACGTATTTTCCCTTTGAGCCTCTCCCCTATTCCAGTAAATATGTGCCGCCCCCGTGCCAGCAGCTGAGCCGCTCGGATCCGGATCCACAGTGGCTCGAGGGGTCTTCGGACCCGGGGGTCGTGCGGCCACTCAAATGAAGGGGGTATTTACAGGGGATTGCATTAAAGTTTGTGATGCCACCCGTGATATGTGGTAATTAGAGTACTACCGCTGCAGTTGAGAGTACCCGGGGATGATGGAGTGGGGCAGCCAGGTGTTGTGACCCTCCACAGGTAGGGGGGATGCCCCGGGGCTCGGTGATGGTGGGGGAGTGCCGTTGGGTGCACTTGGGTCACTTTCGTACTCACTCAGTCCATTAGCTGACACCGACACCTGGTAAACCAAAGTTCTGGACACCGCTGCCGCTGAGGGGAGCTTAGTTCGGGTCCCGTCCCCAATGGTGCTGCTTGGTGATCCGTGACCTTCCTCCTGGCACTAAGTTTACTTCTCTGTTGGTCCCGGTGGAATGAAACTAGTCGGGCCCCGCTCCCCACTGTCGCTAAGTGTGGGAGCTTGCTCTCAGGGTTCACACTTGGGATTTTCTGGACCGTTTAGTGGAAAGTCCTATCCCCCTCGTTGCGCTAGTTCCCCGATTTTGGAGCAGGTGGAGAGCGGATCTTGAAGGCTCCGTTCTCGTCGGGTAAATTGTCAGGTTGCCTGAAGCTACTCCCTGATCTAGGGTCCACGTACCCCGTCGTGCCCTGGTCCCAGCCTGGTGATGGTGCAAGGCCACCGGCTGTCCTCCTCGACAGATCCGTGCCCCTTGCCATGATCCCCTGCGACCGGGGGTCCAGCTCCTCTAGGCCCAGACCACCGTCTGCCACCTAGATAGCTTCCTAGGAGCCCAGCTCCTGACCTCCTCTCTCCTTCACTTCCAACACTCAACTCTCTACTCCTGACACTCCTGACCTCCCCTCTCCAACCCTCCCAAGTGGACGACCCTATTCCACTCAGGCCGTCCACTGGTGTGTCTAGTGGGTGTGGTACAGAGTGTTCCTAGGGTTTTGATTAGCTGATGTAGGCAACACCATGTAGTTGGGGACCCATAACCAAGAAGGAGGTGGATATTGCATGGGAGGGCAGATTGCACAATACCCTGTGACGACCCGATAGGCCAGGGGCATCACAAATACAGTGCTGGGACATTTCTGCCTGGGCCTCAGTTTGTGACTTGCTGGATCTCATTCGGATCTCTGATCATTACACTACTATGAGAAGCCGATCATCTATACCGTACACACCCATGGCCCTCCTAGTAATGGCTGTTCCAGGCATAAAAAATACAGCAACTCGTTGGGGTTCACACATTTCTGAACGAATCCTATGGTTTTTAGAGCCATACAGTATTCAGAATGCAGATAAAAAGTACAATCCAGCACAAAAAAATACCGTACAGCGCCATAAGGTGCCCAAATAAATGATGTGATACCTCACCCTGATAACTCGGGCCATGCTGGGTCCTGACAATAGTGCAGTACAGTGCTCTGATAGATAATGTGCATCTCTGCCCTCATCTGATCCCTCAGTATATAACCAGTATATAACCAGTATAGCCAGCAGCCGCCCTCACCCGCCGGCCCCTTCCCTGGACCTCTCTCACAGTATCACTCAGTCTCTGAAGTTTATTCTTATTATACTTTATTGTTTGTTTTTTTTAATCTGTTAACAATAAAGTCATCTAATAATCTCTTGACAATGTTCTTACAATTCCTCCGACGCTTGACTTTATCTAATTCTTTTTCTTGCAAATGTTTTAATTGAGAAGTGTTGCTGCCCCCAGTGGCCATAAATAGAACTACAAGAGATTCAGTTTTGAAAACTTTACCATAGGGAAGGTCATTCCCTAATTATTTTAACATGATGATGGACTATCCATAACTGCAGATAATTACTAATATCAAAGTGTTATCCTGGCCTTTATCATAAGGATGGCTGAATACGGTATATGAAAACAGCAAAAAATCCATTGAATGTATTAACATATTAGCATGATGCACAGGGCACAGTGCATTACCTTTATTATCCTCTTTGAGAAATGATTTGTAACTCTATAGGTCATTGACATATTAGAACAAATAAATTCCAAATGGGAAGCACAGCTCTGGAGTATAATACAGGAGGTAACTCAGGATCAGTAATGTAATGTATGTACACAGTGACTGAACCAGCAGAATAGTGAGTGCAGCTCTGGAGTATAATACAGGATGTAACACAGTATCAGTAATGTAATGTATGTACACAGTGACTGAACCAGCAGAATAGTGAGTGCAGCTCTGGAGTATAACACAGGAGGTAACTCAGGATCAGTAATGTAATATATGCACACAGTGACTGCTCCAGCAGAATAGTGAGTGCAGCTCTGGAGTATAATACAGAATGTAACTCAGGATCAGTAATGTAATGTATGTCCACAGTGACTGCATCAGCAGAATAATGAGTGCAGCTCTGGAGTATAATACAGGGGGTAACTCAGGATCAGTACAGGATCAGCAATGTAATGTATGTACACAGTGACTGCACCAGCAGAATAGTGAGTGCAGCTCTGGAGTATAATACAGGAGGTAACTCAGGATCAGTACAGGATCAGTAATGTAATGTATGTACACAGTGACTGAACCAGCAGAATAGTGAGTGCAGCTCTGGAGTATAATACAGGAGGTAATTCAGGATCAGTAATGTAATGTATGTACACAGTGACTGCTCCAGCAGAATAGTGAGTGCAGCTCTGGAGTATAATACAGAATGTAACTCAGGATCAGTAATGTAATGTATGTCCACAGTGACTGCATCAGCAGAATAATGAGTGCAGCTCTGGAGTATAATACAGAATGTAACTCAGTAGCAGTAATGTAATATATGTAAGTGTTTAAACTTTTTATGTAGATTGATTATTTACAGCGCTCATAGTGATAAGGGCCTGTGGCTCGCACACATAAGCTCTCACCGCAGGGGGCCAAATTTCAATAGCGTATCAAAAAGAAAGTTTCGTGTGAGTTAGTGAAGGTGATGTGTGCAGGGATCTCCTTGAGCTCACGTTGCTGCAGTCGGTGGCGGATCCCCGGTGCACAGTGGATTCCTCCCTTACGTCAAAGTGAAATTCAGGTTGTTACTCATCAGTGCACAGTGAGGTGAGACGCGAGGTTTCTGGGAGAGCGCTGCTGCTGCTGCTGCTGCTGGTGGTGGTTTCAGTAAATGTGAGGTGTAATACAGACCGTTACATTACTGCCGAAAGTAAAGCAATATTTACATCCGTCCTCCAGACGAAGACAGTAAGGAGGCAGAGAGACCAAAAGAGCACAGAGTAAGGAGGCAGAGAGACCAAAAGAGCACAGAGTAAGGAGGCCGAGAGACCAAAAGTGCACAGAGTAAGGAGGCAGAGAGACCAAAAGAGCACAGAGTAAGGAGGCAGAGAGACCAAAAGAGCACAGAGTAAGGAGGCAGAGAGACCAAAAGAGCACAAAGTAAGGAGGCCGAGAGACCAAAAGAGCACAGAGTAAGGAGGCAGAGAGACCAAAAGAGCACAGAGTAAAGAGGCAGAGAGACCAAAAGAGCAAAGAGTAAGGAGGCCGAGAGACCAAAAGTGCACAGAGTAAGGAGGCAGAGAGACCAAAAGTGCACAGAGTAAGGAGGCAGAGAGACCAAAAGAGCACAGAGTAAGGAGGCAGAGAGACCAAAAGAGCACAAAGTAAGGAGGCCGAGAGACCAAAAGAGCACAGAGTAAGGAGGCAGAGAGACCAAAAGAGCACAGAGTAAAGAGGCAGAGAGACCAAAAGAGCAAAGAGTAAGGAGGCCGAGAGACCAAAAGTGCACAGAGTAAAGAGGCAGAGAGACCAAAAGAGCACAGAGTAAAGAGGCAGAGAGACCAAAAGTGCACAGAGTAAGGAGGCAGAGAGACCAAAAGAGCACAGAGTAAGGAGGCAGAGAGACCAAAAGAGCACAGAGTAAAGAGGCAGAGAGACCAAAAGAGCACAAAGTAAGGAGGCAGAGAGACCAAAAGAGCACAGAGTAAGGAGGCCGAGAGACCAAAAGTACACAGAGTAAGGAGGCAGAGAGACCAAAAGAGCACAGAGTAAGGAGGCAGAGAGACCAAAAGAGCACAGAGTAAGGAGGCCGAGAGACCAAAAGTGCACAGAGTAAGGAGGCAGAGAGACCAAAAGAGCACAGAGTAAGGAGGCAGAGAGACCAAAAGAGCACAGAGTAAGGAGGCCGAGAGACCAAAAGTGCACAGAGTAAGGAGGCCGAGAGACCAAAAGTGCACAGGGTAAGGAGGCAGAGAGACCAAAAGTACATAGAGTAAGGAGGCAGAGAGACCAAAAGTACACAGAGTAAGGAGGCAGAGAGACCAAAAGTGCACAGAGTAAGGAGGCCGAGAGATCAAACGTGCACACAGTAAGGAGTCTGAGAGGGGAGAAAATGCACTGCATGTATATTGGTAAAACAACGATGTGCGATACTGCAGATCTTGTGATCAGGACATGGAGCATCACTTGTAAGTTTGACGAGCTTTGTGCATACTGGGAATGCAGGCTGCCTGAGGTGACCGGCGTGCACTTTACAGTGTAGACTCTTCCCTAGATGGGATCAGAATATATAAAAAGAAGCTGCTCCTTGTTATATATTTTGGTGTGCGGCACAACTATTGCACACAATAGTTTGTACAGTTAGAGATTCTGTGATTGTCCATGTCAAAAGGAGTAGTGACTTTGTAAGCCAACGGAATGATGGTGGTCCTCTCTGCACTCCCCAAAACCTGCTTTAGATAGCTATGTATATTGGACCTGCTACGGTGAGTGCCCATGATACAGTGAGTGGCTTCTGACCACATTTTCACAGTTCAAGACCTCAAGCAGAGTGCACTGGAGGAAGGATGAAGAAGGGTGTGACAGAGGAAGGATGAAGAAGGGTGCGCTGAAGGAAGGATGAAGAAGGGTGAGCCGGAGGAAGGATGAAGAATGGTGTGCCGGAGGAAGGATGAAGAAGGGTGTGACGGAGGAAGGATGAAGAAGGGTGTGACGGAGGAAGGATGAAGAAGGGTGAGCCGGAGGAAGGATGAAGAAGGGTGCGACGGAGGGAGGATGAAGAAGGGTGTGACGGAGGAAAGATGAAGAAGGTTGAGCCGGAGGAAGGATGAAGAAGGGTGAGCCGGAGGAAGGATGAAGAAGGGTGTGACGGAGGAAGGATGAAGAAGGGTGAGCCGGAGGAAGGATGAAGAAGGGTGAGCTGGAGTATGGATGAAGAATGGTGCACTGGAGGAAGGATGAAGAAGGGTGCGACGGAGGAAGGATGAAGAAGGGTGCGACGGAGGAAGGATGAAGAAGGGTGAGCCGGAGGAAGGATGAAGAAGGGTGAGCCGGAGGAAGGATGAAGAAGGGTGAGCCGGAGGAAGGATGAAGAAGGGTGAGCCGGAGGAAGGATGAAGAAGGGTGAGCCGGAGGAAGGATGAAGAAGGGTGCACCGGAGGAAGGATGAAGAAGGGTGTGACGGAGGAAGGATGAAGAAGGGTGAGCCGGAGAAAGGATGAAGAAGGGTGAGCCGGAGGAAGGATGAAGAAGGATGCGACGGAGGAAAGGATGAAGAAGGGTGAGCCGGAGGAAGGATGAAGAAGGGTGCGATGGAGGAAGGATGAAGAAGGGGAGCCGGAGGAAGGATGAAGAATGGTGCACCGGAGGAAGGATGAAGAAGGGTGTGACGGAGGAAGGATGAAGAAGGGTGAGCCGGAGGAAGGATGAAGAAGGGTGCGACGGAGGAAGGATGAAGAAGGGTGAGCCGGAGGAAGGATGAAGAAGAGTGCGCTGGAGGAAGGATGAAGAAGGGTGTGACGGAGGAAGGATGAAGAAGGGTGCGCCAGAGGAAGGATGATGCATGAAGATGGATGTCCTGGAGTAAAGATGAAGAAGGGTGCACTGAGGGAAGGATGAAGAATTGTTAAGTGGAGGAAGGATGAAGATGAATGTACTGGAGTAAGGGTGAAGTATGGTGCTCTGGAAAAAGGATGAAGTATAGTGTGCTGGAAGAAGGATGAAGAAGGGTGAGCTGGGAGAAGGATAAAGAAGAGTGTGCTGGTGTAAACATGAAGACGGGTGTGCTGGAGTTAGGATGAAGAAGGGTGCGCTGGAGTAAGAATGAAGACGGGTGTGCTGGAGTAATGATGAAGAAGGGAGTGCTGGAGTAAGGATGAAGAAGGGTGCGCTGGAGTAAGGATGAAGAAGGGTGCGCTGGACTAAGGATGAAGAAGGGGTGCGCTGGAGTAAGAAAGAAGAAGGGTGCGCTGGAGTAAGGATGAAGAAGGGTGTGCTGGAGTAATGATGAAGACGGGTGCACTGGACTAAGGATGAAGAAGGGTGCGCTGGAGTAAGGAAGAAGAAGGGTGCGCTGGAGTAAGGATGAAGAAGGGTGCGCTGGAGTAAGGAAAAAGAAGGATGCGCTGGACTAAGGATGAAGAAGGGTGCGCTGGAGTAAGGATGAAGAAGGGTGCGCTGGAGTAAGGAAGAAGAAGGGTGCGCTGGAGTAAGAATGAAGAAGGGTGCGCTGGAGTAAGGATGAAGAAGGGTGCGCTGGAGTAAGGATGAAGAAGGGTGCGCTGGAGTAAGAATGAAGAAGGGTGCGCTGGAGTAAGGATGAAGAAGGGTGCGCTGGAGTAAGGATGAAGAAGGGTGCGCTGGAGTAAGGATGAAGAAAGGTGCGCTGGAGTAAGGAAGAAGAAGGGTGCGCTGGAGTAAGGATGAAGAAGGATGCGCTGGAGTAAGGATGAAGAAGGGTGCGCTGGAGTAAGGTTGAAGAAGGGTACATTGGAGTAAGGATGAAGAAGGGTGCATTGGACTAAGGATGAAGAAGGGTGCGCTGGAGGAAAGATTAAGAAGAGTGCGCTGGATTAAGGATGAAGAATTTGTCGTTGGAGTAAGGATGAAGAAGGGTGCGCTGGAGGAAAGATGAAGAAGGGTGTGCTGGAGTAAGGATGAAGAAGGGTGCGCTGGAGGAAAGATGAAGAAGGGTGTGCTGGAGTAAGGATGAAGAAGGGTGCGCTGGAGGAAAGATGAAGAAGGGTGCGCTGGAGGAAAGATGAAGAAGGGTGCGCTGGTGTAAGGATGAAGAAGGGTGCGCTGGAGGAAAGATGAAGAACAGTGCGCTGGAGTGAGGATGCAGAAGACTGCGCTGAAGTTAGAATGAACAAGGGTGCGCTGAAGAAGGGAAGAAATATGGTGTATTGGAGTAAGCATGAAGAAAGATGTGCTGGAGAAAGGATGAAGAAGGGAAGAAGTATGGTGTATTGGAGTAAGGATGAAGAAAGATGTGCTGGAGAAAGGATGAAGAAGGGTGCGCTGGAATAAGATTCGCCAAATTCACCATGAACCTCCTAATAATTTTAGTGCATCTTTCGGCTGCCATGTGCCACTTTAAAAAATGTGCACCGGTCAGGGACTTCAGTTCATTTCTGTAGCCGTGTTCACCACTTTTATGCCATAAATTATGGTGAATCTGTCTGGTCTGCTTTACCACCCCCTCCTGGGCACTCTTTGTCCTTTTATAAAACAGTTGCCACAAATTGCAACATTTGCTACATTGTTGCTCAGCTAGGAGTTGTGCTATTTTTTGCTACATTTTAAACAATTTTTTTATGTTAGAAAACCTCTTTGTTTCTGACATTTCAGTTTTATTTCTTATTTAACTGTATTAATAGAGACAATAAAAACAGGCCACACAATAAATGTATTTAATCACTGACAATCCATGATGGATATTATAATCACACAGGATAAATGTGAAATATTCTGCAGGTTTATATAATGCACAAAGCTTCATGTAGTGATAATTAGAAGCATCAGCAAGGCTCTGTTCACACTGGATCTGTACACACTGGATTTGATACAAAGTTCAGGGTGGTTTCCGCACCAAATTCAAGGTGAAATCTCGCGACAATCTGATGAATCCATTCTTCTCAATGCTGGAGAGAAAAAACTGCAATATCACCAGTTTGGATCTTTATTGTTTCCATTGCTGACTTGCGTCCGATTTGCACCAAGCAGTTTCACGCCACGTTGCAGCCATGCAGCTCACACCGAAAAAACCCAAATTATTGGGATGAATATGACATCCTGCAAACATTGCGTGTAAGTGATCCTCTGCAGGCCTCCATCGAGGAATTGCAAAACGCTCTGCAAGTGAATGACAGTCGAGATCTGTGCAATGTGGTCTGAAGGATGTTAGACGTAATCAGACGTTGTCTCGGAGCCGCTGGGGTGCAAATCTGCGGGAAGCAAAACTAGAGATTAGAATTTGCGAGACAGCGCATACATATTCTGTGGCGCTTTGCAGTCTCCTGACATCACACCCTCCATAATACAAAATACCAAGGATTGTTTTTCCTCTGTCTCTATCATCATGTCTTCCCTCTATCTGAAGCAGAATCTCTCCAAAATGGTTCTCATGTTCCACCCTCCACTAACGTAAATATACCCCTATACCTTATATTGCAATTTCCTTGGGTGGTTTAACCATAACGCCCCACCCCTACCCAGCAGCGCTGTCCCTATCTCGGGGTCATATTTTCACAAATGTTTCCTTTATTCCCTATATCCAATCACTAACTTGCTCATGGCATCTGCACCTTAAAGCATCTCCAGAATCTGACCTTTTCTCACCTTTGAAACTGCAAAGACTCTTACCATTGCTCCTATTCATCCTTGTCTGGATTACTGCAACTCTCTACTCATTGGATTCCCTCTTACTAAACCTTCCCATCTACAATCCTTCCTGAATGCGGCCGCTACACCGATGCCTCCACCCTGTGCCAGTCATTACACTGGTTACCCATTCATTATAAACATATCAATATAAACATATATACAATATAAACATATCTCTCTCAAGCACACAGCTCTCCACAGTTCTGCACCACCCTACATGTTCTCCTTCATCTTTATTTATCAACCTACACGTCCTCTACGAGTAACATCCTCCATAATCCAATCCTCCCACTTCCATCATTAAGACTTCTTTACACCTCCAGAATCCACTACCCCGGACTATCCAACTGGTACTTAACCTCCACACCTCATTAGACCGGCTTCCCACCTCACTTCCCTATCTAACTCTCCCTTGTTCCCTCTTCTAATTTTTCCTTAAAATCTGGTCCTTCCTTTACATCTGTCTCTTCATCCTCCATGCACTAAAATTGTTATTATTGACCCCTTTGTGGCTCAGGAACTTAATTCCCTTTCAGTATATCTATGGGAGGAAACCCGAGCAAGTGCACACAAATGTCTTGCAACCATAGTCCTTGATGGGATTTGAACCCTGGACCCCAGCGCTGCAGAGCACCCGTCCTCCCCGTCCTCCTGCACCACTTACCCCTTACACTCACATCTTCTCTTCTGGTGTAGGTTCTCCAGCAGCCATGCCCGGTGCCGTGCCCGCCTCTGCAAACACAAGCAGCGAGTGTCACAATGTATGTGTGGATGGCACAACTTCCAAACAGACACATTTTAGGCAGGACTGGTCTATAAAATGCTCGGCCCGGACAGGCACTGCTATCATCTATGATCGCTGCCAACAGGGCCGGTTTTAGAGAAGATGGGGCCCTGGGCAAAAGTTTAAAGTGGGGGTGCTAAATGCTCACACATTGCTCCATCACACTCACACATTTAGGTTATATTCACATGCGCTGAGTTCAGACTGGTAAATGAGCGCGAGCGACAATATGCAAGTTCTTCAGTGTTTGTTTCCGGCCTCTTTACACAGAATGATGAAAAATGAGGACAAAGAACGATCACTATGGATCAATCTGTCCCCTACAGGATCATCTTATCGGCAGCACATCTGCAATCTGCAACGGGCGACGTGCTGCTGAGAACACGGATGACTGTTCCGCCATAAACAATCCAATCACCCAATGATGAGCAGCATTGTGGTCATTCGTTGGGTGTTTTCCGCCATGTTTACACCTAGGAACTCTATGTGCTGCCGGGATTTATAAATGAGGATGTGGCATACACACAGTATGTGACACAAGCACTGTATGTAACACGCATGTATACACCAAGCACACACTGCACATACAACCAAACACAAATGCATGCACACATGTATACACCGATCTCACATAGGTATACACACACATTTATACAGAGCACATATATATACATGTCATCACATATATATATATATATATATATATATATATATATATATACAGTACTTCACAGTAAAATCTATTTTTACACACAAAAAAAGTTAAATTTGAATTATTAAGTTCCATTCCGGTGTTCCGAAATCGCTATGACAACACTTCCTGCCTGGTGCTGTTATGTGGTCACTACTGAAAATGTGCCTTGTACTCCCTGTCTGATAACTGGCTACAAATGTAGGAATTAAGGAGGCACCCAACCCTAATAACATTTTATAGAGATGATTATTTTTTTTTGTTTGTTAGTAAATCCTTCATGAACATGTGAGGAATCAAGCCGGCGGGTGCAGGATTTTAACCCTTACGCACGATTTTCCGTTTGTTTTTGACTTATTTTTTTTATTTTTGCTTCCACATAGTTGTATGAGGGCGTGTTGTTTGCGGGACAAGTTGTACTTTTTGGGGGGATGTGGGGGGCAACTGCCCATTTTACCTCCCCAACACTTCCTAAGGCCTCTGCCACATTCACGTGAAAAGCGCACACACGTACAAACGCACACGGACACACGTTCCATGTGGTTTTACGTGTGTGTGCCTGCTACAATAGGGTAGCATTGCTTAACGTGTCTCCGTGCCGCCGGTACGTGTAAACAATGACAAACGTACCGGCGGCACGGATGTGTGTCGCAGGCCTAACATTGTCCCTTACTGCCAACATTCCTAAATTTGCATGGATTGTGCCAACATTTTTTACCATATAGCTCCAAGGCAGGGGTGATGGATGTTAATGAGTGGGACTGGGGATGGGGCCATGTTGATGACCATGATGTACCATTAGTGTTGCTTCACTTTAAAACATAAGAAAATATTAAAGGGTCTGTCCACTGAGCAATTCATTCCTCACAAGTATAAGAAGAGGTTACAAAATAATACAATCTTAATACTTTAAATAGGTTATAAAGTATTATTAGAAAATCGTTATTATAATTATTAGAAAATGATTGTTTGAAAACTCTGAGTAATAAGACAAATTGAGACTGGGAGTGAATGTTACCTTTCCTCCTGGAATGTACCAAGAGCGCCATAAAAAGAGGGAGAGATGTCACTGTCAGCAAGGTGAAAAGATTGTAGATATGATGCCTTTTAATATGGAAATGTATTCTCACACAATAGAAATGATTTTCAGTGATTCTTACCATCCTGCGATTCCGAGCAATTATAAGAGTTATGATGACCACAATTAATATAAGTATGAAGATTCCCACTCCAACCGTCACCCAAAACAGAGAGTTAGACAGGTCCAAGAAATCTGTCTGCAACGCTATAAAAAAAAGTTTTATCAATTCAGATGATTGATAATACTGCTCCTATGTACAAGAATATAACTACTATAATACTGCCCATATGTACAAGAATATAACTACTATAATACTGTCCCCTATGTACAAGAATATAACTACTATAATACTGCTCCTATGTACAAGAATATAACTACTATAGTACTGCTCCTATGTACAAGAATATAACTACTATAATACTGCCCCTATGTACAAGAATATAACTACTATAATACTGCTCCTATGTACAGGAATATAACTACTATAATACTGCCCCCTATGTACAAGAATATAACTACTATAATACTGCTCCTATGTACAAGAATATAACTACTATAATACTACCCCTATGTACAAGAATATAACTACTATAATACTCCCCCTATGTACAAGAATATAACTACTATAATACTGCTCCTATGTACAGGAATATAACTACTATAATACTGCCCCCTATGTACAAGAATATAACTACTATAATACTGCTCCTATGTACAAGAATATAACTACTATAATACTACCCCTATGTACAAGAATATAACTACTATAATACTCCCCCTATGTACAAGAATATAACTACTATAATACTGCCCCTATGTACAAGAATATAATTACTACAATACTGCCCATCTGTACAAGAATATAACTACTATAATACTGCCCATATGTACAAGAATATAACTACTATAATACTGCCCCTATGTACAAGAATATAACTACTATAATACTGCCCCTATATACAAGAATATAACTACTATAATACTGCCCCTATGTACAAGAATATAACTACTATAATACTGCTCCTATGTACAAAAATATAATTACTATAATACTGCCACTATGTATAAGAATGTAATTACTATAATACTGCCCCTATGTACAAGAATATATCTACTATAATACTGCCCCTATGTATAAGAATATAATTACTATAATACTGCCACTATGTATAAGAATGTAATTACTATAATACTGTCTCTATTTGCAAAAATCAGGACTTGACAAAACCCCTTAAGACATATTTAGGGCCCCCTTACTTAGTGTCACGTTGGCACTGATTATCCGCTTTTTCCCATCATTGACACTGCAGATCCAGGTGTTCTCAGCCTCATCTCCAACTGTGACTTCTTCGATCAGAGATCCCTTCCCCTCTTGTCCACACGTCTCACGATTGGTATTTGTTTGATGCCAACAAAGTTTCTGGTTGCTTTCTATGCAGTTGATGTTACAGTGGAGAGGGACATTGGTGTCCACCGGGACGTCACTTTCTGAATCGGACACTGTGAAAAAGGATGGTGACTTTAGAAAATAAGCAAAACATAAGAAAAGATGGAATTCTGATCACCTGCGGCCACCACTAGAGGGAGCTCTTCGCATACATATAGCTCTTTAGCACCATCTAGTGGAAGCGGCAGGAATATTTCATGCAGAATATTTCTAAAAATCCATTTGAACATTCCTTGGTGTGAACATGCCCCGAGTGTTTGATGTTCTCATTCATTCTGGGTTTTACAATAACGAGAACATTTTTCTCCCCGTCGTCTTCTCAGTTCCCCAATTATGGCAGATGTAAGAGAATTGATTCTAGAAATAGAATTTCTGTCGGAAAGTGACGGCTGCATCCTTGGTAACCTCACCGTGACATGGGAGAGATCAGATCTGCTGTTATTAATTATCTCTTTCTGGTAACCATGGTAACGATAGGCAGCATCCCATCATTTCATGGAAACGTCTTATGCACTTCATACACTTATTTTTGCGGCTCAGGTAAGAATTGTGCTTTTCTATTGTTCAGATGATTTTCATTGAAAGTTATTGTGACATTTTGAATTATAGTTTTCACTTTTCATAAAGTTATTTTATACATTAATGGAGTTTATTCACTTACCTGCTTACACCACTGCTCTATTTTGCTGTTTTAACCGCTGCAGCCAATCACTCTGCTTCTTCTAGTTCAGAGGAAACGTCAAGGCTGCAGCTGATCAGCAGCTGCTGATTGGCTGCAGTGGTCAGGAAGAAGAAGAAGCCAGATGCCTGACAGTGGTCACAGCAGGAGAAAGTATTGGATTTTTTTCTTAAATTATAGATTAAGCTCTGATACAATTGCTTTTTTTTATATATCCCTTATCTCAAAGATAATAGGTAAGGTTCTGAGATAATAAGTCAGGTCCTCTGACATTAAAGGCTACTTTCTTAAACTCAAAAGGATTTTCTGTATTCTGAGACAATAAATCAGATCTCTGAGATCATTGGTATAGCTTTTAGATATTTAAGTGGGCCTGTGAGATAATAAGCCAGGATTCTGAGATAATCAGTCAAGACACTGAGATAATAAGTGAAAACTCATATTATAAGCAAAAACTAAAATAATAAGTCAAACTTTGAGATAGTAGGTGATGGCTGCAAGACAATAAGTGAGGGCTCTGAGATAATAAGTGAGGGCTCTGAAATAATAAATGAAGACTGATATTAAAAGCAAAGATTAAGATAAAAAGTGAAGACTCTGAGATAATAAGTGAAGACTCTGAGATAATAAGTGAAGACTCTGAGATAATAAGTGAAGACTCTGAGATATTAAGTGAAGACTCTGAGATAATAAGTGAAGACTCTGAGATAATAAGTGAGGGCTCTGAGATAATAAGTGAGGGCTCTGAAATAATAAATGAAGACTGATTTTAAAAGCAAAGACTGAGATAATAAGTGAAGACTCTGAGATAATAAGTGAGGGCTCTGAGATAATAAGTGAGAAGTCTGAGATAATACAAGAGGGCTCTGAGATAAGCAAAGACTCTGAGATAATAAGTCAGGACTTTGAGATAGTAAGTCAAACTCTGATATAATAGGTGATGGCAGTGAAATAATAAATGAAGCCTCTGAGATAATAAGTGAAGGCTCTGGGATAATAAGTCAGGACTCTGAAATAATAAATGAAGACTGATATTAAAAGCAAACATTGAGATAATAAGTGAAGACTCTGAGATAATAAGTGAGGGCTCTGAGATAATAAGTGAAAAGTCTGAGATAATACAAGAGGGCTCTGAGATAAGCAAAGACTCTGAGATAATAAGTCAGGACTTTGAGATAGTAAGTCAAACTCTGAGATAATAGGTGATGGCAGTGAAATAATAAATGAAGCCTCAGAGATAATAAGTGAAGGCTTTGAGATAATAAGTCAGGACTCTGAAATAATAAATGAAGACTGATATTAAAAGCAAAGATTGAGATAATAAGTGAGGGCTCTGAGATAATAAGTGAAGGCTCTGAGATAATAAGTGAGGGCTCTGAGATAAGCAAAGACTCTGAGATAATAAATCAGGACTTTAAGATAGTAAGTCAAACTCTGAGATAATATGTGATGGCAGTGAAATAATAAATGAAGCCTCTGAGATAATAAGTGAAGGCTCTGAGATAATAAGTCAGGACTCTGAAATAATAAATGAAGACTGATATTAAAAGCAAAGATTGAGATAATAAGTGAAGACTCTGAGATAATAAGTGAAAAGTCTGAGCTAATAAGTGAGGGCTCTGAGATAATAAGTCAGGACTTTGAGATAATAAGTCAAACTCTGAGATAATAGGTGATGGCTGTGAAATAAATGAAGCCTCTGAGATAATAAGTGAAGCCTCTGAGATAATAAGTCAGGACTCTGAAATAATAAGACTTTGGGATAATAAGCAAAATATTGAGATAATAAGTGAAGGCTGTGAGATAATAAGTGAGGGCTCTGTGATTGTAAGTAAAGGTTTCAAGATAACTCTTTGAAAAAATAAGTTATGGCTCTGAAAGAAATCAGGATTTTGAGATAATAAGATAGGGTTCTGAGATAATAAGTGAAGACTGGGATAAAAAGTCAGGCCCTGAGAAAGAAAGTGAGGGCAGGAAGAAAATAAGTAGGGGCTATGTGATAATAAGTGAAGGTTTACCATAATAAGTCAGGCCTGGAGAGCAGTAAGAGAATAAGTCAGGCTTTGAGATAAGTTTAATTGTAGCATAGTAGATGTTTTTGTGATAAAATAAGCCGGCTTTATAGGGAACCAGTCATCAGGATTTTCGTATATAACCGAAAGCCAGTGCTGTACTGGCGCTATCAGGCTGCTTATCTACATACCATTAGTGGGCAGCTCGGATGTTTAGGCTTTCAAATCCAAGAAAGTGAAGCTTATAAATTTGGCAGCTTTTTTATTGACAGTTGCACCGCTGCAGATCAAATCCGGGCGGGTTATGCACATGATTCCTGCCCCCCACCCGACCACCGCCTGTTCTTCCCTCTCTCTGGCTCTATGCTAATTTTTCTTTTCAGTAACATGGTGTCGGAGTTGGCGCCTGCACATAGCGCTTATTTCCGGCGCCATCTTTCTAAAGCCCGCCTTACCCCCTGCTGTTCTAATCTTCAAACTGAGAGGGCGGTGCATATGCCTTCGCATCCTCTGCTCTGTTGTGACCGCGGGAGCATGCACGGTCACAACAGAAGAGGAGAACAGCTGATCGGAGGAAATTGTGCAGCCCCAAGACACCTTGCCAGCGCCAGGTTGAAGAAGACAGGAGAACAGGATCATGGAAGGGTGAGAGAGAGTAATAAAGATGGAGTCCCTAAGTGTATCTGTGTATTTATTTCTAATAAAGTATTTTTTCTCTGTGTGGTGTCTTTTTTTTAACCCTTTATTGGAGATTCTTAATGGCCTGGTCAAACTTGGCCTGACATTAAGAATCTCGGTCTTTAGATCAGCAGGTAAAACAAAGCTGGTATTAACCCCTTATTACCCAGCGTGCCACCCGCCACCAGGGCCGCTGGAGGAGTTGGATACAGCGCCAGAAGATGGCATTTCTTTGAAAGCGCCATTTTCTTGGTCAGCTACGGACTGCAATTCTCAGTGGAGGGGTTCAGAAAGCTTGGGCCACCCTGCACTGAAGATTCCAGTCCCCAGCTGCTTAGTTGTACCCGGCTGGATATAAAGATTGGGCGAAGCCCACGTCCTTTTTTTTTGTTTGTTTGGGTTTTTTTTTACTTATTTCATAAAATTCATGAAATAATTAAATAAAGGGCTTCCCTATATTTTTGGTTCCCAGCCAGGTACAAATAGGCAGCTGGGGATTATAGGGCAGCCAGTACCTGCCTGCTGTACCTTGCTAGCATACAAAAATATGGCGAAGCCCATGTCTTTTTTTTTTAGTTTTTGGGCAAAAAAATTAAAAAAAGATAAAAAAAGGGCTTCCCTGGATTTTCCATTGCCAGTGAAGGTAACACTAAGCAGTGGGGGTTAGCAGCCAGTAGCTGCTTGGCTTACCCTTAGCTAGCAATAGAAAATGCAGCAGGAGCCCACGCATTTTTTTTAATGAACTAAAAAAAACAAAAAAATGACGTCAGCGCTCTAAGATAATAATTCAGAGGTTTGAGATAATAAGTCAGGACTCTGAAATAATAGGTAAGGGCACTTAATAAATCAGGGCTCTGAGATAAATCAGGGATCTGAGATAATAAATCAGGGATCCGTGATAATAAGCAAGGGCACTGAGATAATAAATCAGGGCTCTGAGATAATAACTCAGGGATCTGAGATAATAAGCAAGGGAAATGAGATAATAAATCAAGGCTCTGAGATAATAAATCAGGGCTCTGAGATAATAAATCAGCGATCTGAGATAATAAGCAAGGTCACTGAGATAATAAATCAAGACTGAGATACTACATATACAGATATACTATACCAGGGCTCCAATGATATAATAAGTCAGGGCACTGAGATAATAAGTCAGGGATCTGAGATAATAAGTCAGGACACCAAGATAATAAAGCAGGGCTCTGAGATTCAACACTCAGACTTTGAGATAATAAGTCATGGCTCTGAGATAATAAATCAAGGCTGTGAGATAATAAGTTATGGCTTTGAGATGTTAAGTCAAGGCTCTTAGATAATAAGTCAGGTCTCTGAGATAATAAATCAGGGCTCTAAGATAATAAATCAGAGCTCTGAGATAATAAGTGAGGGCATTGAGATAATAAATCAGGGCTCTGAGATTCTACACTAGGGCTCTGAGATAATAAGTCAAGGCTTTCAGATAATAACTAAGTGCACTGAGATAATAAGTCAGGGCTCTGAGACAAATACATCAGGGCTGTGAGATAATAAGTCAGGGCTGTGAGATAATAAGTCAGGGCTCTGAGATAATAAGTCAGGGCTCTGAGATAATAAGTCATGGTTTTAAAATTATAAGTCAGGGCTGTGAGATAATAAGTCAGGGTTGTGAGATAATAAAGCAGAGCTTGAAAAGAATATTTCTGTTGTTAGGAAGAATGAGACCCCAACACATGATCTCAAACCCTCCACATCCGTTCCTGGAGAGATATCTGGATGTGCCTTACCTGTGAGCCCGGCCACACACACCTCCCTCGTCAGCTTCTTCCTTCTGTCCCCGATCTTTAGCAGGATCTCCAGCTGGTATCTGCCATGTTTAGGGTTGAGAAGCTGAACACTCAGGTCATTGGGTTTCTCGGAGGCTTCCTTCGCCTCTTTCTTTTCGGGCCAGCTGGCGGCACCCTCCGTGACACTGAGCTGATTGAGGATCTGGGACGAGTAACTGATGGACCCTTCTTCTACGTGGGTATCGGAGGACATGGGACCTTTCCGAATTTCAAAGGTGAAGATCCACAGGATGGTGACCGGACTTTTGTTTGAGGCGTAGACTATGGAAGGAAAATCCTGGAATCCTGCAAAAATCATCAAAAGGAGATCGAAGGGTGATCTTCTTATTATTGGTAAAATTTGGGAAAGGGGCTTTCTGGTACCGGGCAGTGAGTTCAATGGGAGCTGCTTAGAGCTCCCTCTAGTGGTGGTCACAGGCAGCGAGAATTTTATTATTTACCTGAGTATCGAATATAAATCACCCCAGATCTCCAGGGATAATAAATATTAACCCATTACTATTCTATATCAACACCGGTGGCAATATTAACCCTTTGATTAATCAAGACCACCAGAGAAATTAAGGATCACCCACTTAAAACACTCTAGACCAACAGGAATACTATAGGAATATGACAAATAACCCTTTAATTATCCAATTAAAAAAAAAAAAAGTTTTGTCTAGCACGTATATAAAGTTGCCAAAGTGAGTATAAATGGTAAATAGGGGATTTTTGCCAATTTTGAGGGTAGGTGGGCGTGTGGGCTTTGGTTGGTTGTGAATGTGGATTCTGAAACTCAACATTTGCCTGGAGTAGACATGCACACTCATCCTATCCTCAGGACAGGTCATCCATAATAGATTGGTGGTGGTCATCCACCAATCAGCTGTTATCTTGTCAGATGTACTCAGTCTATAGAGCTCCGCATACTACCTAGTGGCCATTATCGGTACTGCATTTATTTCAATAGGTGCTGAGCTGCAGTACCAACACTAGCCACTATATGGTGTATAGAGCTGAGATATTACAGCTCTGCACACTGTGTGTAGCGCCAGCACCCTTACACTGCTCGCTCTCCTCCATGCAGAGATACCGACTCACTGCCATGGCTGACCCGCAAAGGCCTGATTGGCTTCCTCGCTTTGCTCCACATGGGCCTCCTCTGTTTCCCCCTCCCGGAGTCTGGGCATGCCACACAGGTCCTCAGGAGGTGCTCCTGGGGCGTGCGCGCACAGCTGCCTTTCTATTACAAGACCAGGGCGTCATTTTCTGGAAGTGCCTCTCAGCCTATCGCTGAGAGGCACTGGATAGTTAAGGCACTCTCCCTCTAGAGGAGGTGCCTGGTCAACGTTGTTAGTTAGCTAGAGTTCAGTTCCCTAGCTAGCTAGTTGTCAGGTCCCCTTGTCCACTGTCTATGTCCGAGCCAGTGTACATTCCTGTATCCTTGCCCTGCCGGTACCCTGATGACTGTCCATCCTGGTCGTGCTATCGGCCTCAAACATCCCCATGGTCTTTGTCTATACTCATGACTGTATCTGTCTGTCCTGGCCATGCTATCTGCCTCAGCCATCCCGGTGGTCTCTGTCTATACTAGTAACTGTACCTGTCCGATCTGGCCATGCTATCTGCCTCAGCCGTCTTGGTGGTCCCTGTCTATACTAGTGACTATACCTCTCCGTCCTAGCCATGCTACCTGCCGTAGCCTCCCGGTGGTCTCTGTCTATACTAGTTACACTGTACCTGTCCGTTCTGCCCATGCTATCTGCCTCTGCCGCCTTGGTGGTCCCTGGCTATACTAGTGACTCTACCTGTCCGTTTTGGTCATGCTATCTACCTCAGCCGTCTCGGTGGTCCCCGTCTACACTAGTGACTGTAACTGCCCGTCCTGGCGTGCTATCAGCCTCAGCCATCCCCACTGCATCTGCTACACTAGTGACTCTGTCCGTCCATCCTGGCTGAACTATCAGCCTCAGGTGTCCTGCACCTGTATCCGTCCTTGCCCTGAGGGTCAGCTGCCACAGTCCCGGTCACTGCCCTGGGAGTGGCACCTGGCGTCGGCTTCACAGTGGGCGCTTAGTGTTGCACCTCCCACCAAAGGGTAAGCCCAGGTCCACCATTTGGTCCAGTGGGTCCACTTCTGCTCGCCGCAGTACCATCCCCGGCAGCGAGCATTACACTGTGGTCACCCGGGCACAGATCATGGATAGAGATGGTAGAGTCTAATACCAGAAACTCTGATACGTGTGGTGATGTTGAGTTTGTTTCCACCATCCATCGTAAGGCGGCACACGTAATCGCCGTTCAGTTGCACATTGTTCTCCTCCAGTTTAGGACTATTCGACATCACAATCCCATTCTTCTCCCACGACACTTGGAGTCCTGGAATCGATGATGGTGTCAGATCCAACACCAGGTCTTCTGATGGGAGAAGATTGTCAGAAGGGAATACGGAGACTGCCGGGGAAAAAACAACAAAAAAGTTGGATGAGAAGGAACGTAGGGTAAACAAACTTGCTCTAGAAAAACCCAAACACATCTTTTATGAAGGTCCAAATCCAACAGCAGCTAGATGATCAGAGCCGGACGGGGCAATCGTACCGCCCACAGTATCTGCCATATACTTAAAAAATGGTGGGCATCAAATAAATCCAAACCCTATATCCGTCTCCAAAATTAATGAGGCCTCAAAAAGAATTCTGACCCCAAACCAGTCTGATTAATGGATTCAAGAACCTCAAAATAATTCCCACCCGATCCCATAAATTAATTCAGATGCCATAACAAACCCAACATAACCCAATCTAGACCCTAAAAATATATCCACACCCAAAGCCCTAGGTTTAGGGGAGTTGTTCCCTTTCAGTAAATGTTGGCCCCCAGCTGAAGGTTATTATAAAGAAACAAACTGTGCTGTGCTCACCATCCCTTGGTCCAATGTCCAATTGTGCTGCTCCTGGGATTGACTGATGTTCCTTTGACAGTATGGTTGCCAATCAGTGAGCTAATAAATTTCAGACCCCAGACCATACCTGCTACACTCCCTGCCACTGTCAGACTGGGGCAGCAGGGGCCCACCAGTAACAATGACTCTGTAAATATTACATTCACAAATGTACCTATGCTTCTATATAATAATATACTGGGTAGATTGTAAAATGAATAATGAGATGGTTCCTTTGTCAGTAAATAGTGAAACAAGTGTATTGTGTCAAATACTGATTATGTTTTGACGGTAAGGGATGTACTGTATTTCTATCAAGGGGCCCACCGGAAGATTCTCCGGCTCTCCTGCTATCACGAGGTGACAAACAGTCCTGTGGTGTCCGACTATAGAAGGTCACAGTGTTTGGATGCATAAACTGTACCCTAACCTTCTATTATTCCTGCTTGTTGTATATGTTATCTTATGTATGTCCTCTGCTTGTAGTTTATCCCTTTCCCTTTAGGACCCTGCGGAGTTCCTCACCCTTTCAGCTGCTTTCATCAAGCACTTTCCTTGGTGTCCTTAAAAACCCTCATTCCACCTTACTCTGTGCTGGTGATAGGTCAAATACCCTTGACAAGTCTTCAGTGCAAGCAGTCGGCTTGTATTCATCTGGAGGAACGTTGTTGTTGCAGTTCCTCTCCCTGAGTCATCTGGAGATAAGTTATTAATTCAGTTCCCCCCTATTTGTTATCCCTGTGTCTTCTTTAGAGCTTAGTGGGGTTGACTAAGCGCTCATCCCATCCAATCCCTATTTAGGCCTATTTCAGGGTCAGCCAGGGTCGGGTATCTCGGCGCATAGGTGCGGAACCTATCTAGGATGGTGAGGGAAGCCAGAGTCCAGCGGTAGCTTTGGTTAGAGGTCCATCTCCCCTTTCCCAAAACATAAGGTTTCCTTTCCCTTTCTCCATTTGCTTGGTATTTCCCTCTACCTAGCAGGACACCTATGGGCCAGTCCGAGCCTGTTCCTCACTCACAGATGTCTTTACTTTTGGGTGGATTTCCACATCTCCTGTATAAATATTCTGCTGAGAACTCCCGTCCCAATAACTGATGTATTTTTCTACCATAACCCACCTTCAAAGACGAAGAGTTCCACCGTTCTGATCTCAGTATTTTGAATTTTACAAGTGTAAGTGCCTGAATCCTTGAGATTAACGTCCATCACCGTTAGGTCGTTGGTTTTGTCAGATAAGATGCTGTAACTTTTTGCATCTGAAATTAACAAGATTGTAAAGTGCAAAAAATGTGTAAATATTGTCCATATTCTGTACGTCAAGTTTGGAAAAAGTTTTATTCAACAGCTTCTAACTGATCATAGAATCATAGAATGGTAGATTTGGAACGGACCTCCGGATCATTTAGTCCAACCCCCTGCTCAAAGCAAGATTCGCTAAATCATCCCAGACAGATGTCCGTCCAACCTCTTCTCCTCCCCATTAGTTTCATCCCATTCCTTCTAGTCTTTCCTTGTGAATATGAGAATAAAACTGATCCCTCTACAGAGTGACAGCCTTTAAGATATTTGTAGACCGCTGTTAAGTCTCCTCTCAGTCTTCTCTTTTGCAAGATAAACAATCCTAAATCCTGTAACCATTCCTCATAGGACATGGTTTGCAGACCAGTCACCATTCTGGTCACTCTTCTGTGAACTTGCTCCAGTTTGTTGATGTCTTTTTTAAAATGTGGTGCCCAAAACTGGACACAATATTCCAGATGAGGTCTGACCAAAGAGGAGTAAAGGGGGATAATGACTTCACATGATCTAGACTCTATGCTTCTGTTAATACGGTACGGTGTTTGCCTTTTTTGCTGCTGCATCACCCTGTTGACTCATGTTCAGTCTGTGGTGATCTATTAGTATATACCTAAGTCTTTTTAACACATTCTGATGTCTTGGAACTATGATTGTTCTACATCACTCACTATAAAATACCAACTTTCTTTATTATCCACACAAAAATGTTCCAATATTCCCATTTTCACATAAATTAGGTGGTTGCTTCGGTGTTTCAAACACCCCACTTCTCAGCTTTGCTGTATAGACTGAGACAGGATGGGCAGAGTCATTTCATAATGATGAAAATTGGGCAAGATAATGACAACTCAACTTAAATGGCAATGCAAAATTTTTGCTATGTATTATACTTGAAATCAATTAATCACAAGTTGAAGTTCTTTGTGAAAAAAAATTGTTTAAAAGTAATTAACAATCTTTTCAAAATAAAAACATTACAATTCTAATCCTTCCTTGTTCTCATTCTATAAATAAATACAAAGAAAAAAGAAAAATAATACAATAAAGATATTTGAGATCACTGCATCCATAAAAATCAAAACATTTTAAATAAATTATTTATTCTTTGTGATAAACACTGTAAAAAAAAAGTAAAACTAATAATAATAATAATCTTTATTTCTATAGCGCCAAAATATTCCACAGCGCAACTAATAAAAAAAGCAAAATAAACAACTGTAATCATACTTGAAATAACGGAAATATTTACATTTTAGTGAAGAAATTCAGTTTTTTTTCTTCATTATACCCCACAACAAATAATCTTTTTTTTCTCACCGGCTACTTCACCACAAAAGTAAAAGAAGTGAATGTTTTTGGAATATGGGATATAAAACAAAAGTGAAAAAAGCAAAAAAAAAAACAACAAAAAAACAGAATATTGTCTGTATACACCTGGACATGCGTTTATATTTCTGTGCTGCGGTTTCTATATTACTTTTACCTTTTGCCGCTGAACCAAATGTTTTTCTGCTGCCTCTATATTTAATAACGGTCTTTCCCCCCTTTAACCACTCGACATCCCCTTCGGATGGTTTATTACATGGGAGAGACACTGTATTTCCAATCTCAGCCAGGATTTTATCACCGAGCGCTGACGAGAGACCTGAAACAAAATAGCAATAAGTTACTATTTCATTTTGCTATTGTCACGCTGTACAAAGGGCTGGTAAGACGTAGTACAGCGTATTCCCCACTAGGTGGCAGCAGAGTAGTGAAGGAGAGTTAAAGTAATACTGTAACAGAAAGGAGGCTGAAGTACAGCAGAGTAACTTCAGTAGGCAGTTCACAGGCGAACCACCAGGGGGCAATAGAGTAGTCAAGCAGTCAGGGTCTAGCTGGGACAGTCAAGTCAGTCCAGAGGGAGGATCAAGATCAGGTCAGAAAACAGAACCGAGGTCAGATGTCGGGAGATCAGGTATGCAGAGGGACCACAAAGGGTCCAGGAAACAGAAGACAAGAGGGTGAGGAGACACAAATCAGGGAAGGAGGATGAACCAGGATGGGTAAACAACTGACAAGAGTGGGAAGTCAGGGACTGGGACAGACGTCAAAACGGGGGAGGGTACAGGTCAGGGCATGGTAACAAGGAGTCAGATCAAACAGAAAATCTCACCAGAGCCAGTCATAGCCTGCAGAGCAAAACTATAACCAGCACTGAAATGCTGGTGCAGCGCCCAGATATAGTGTCTCCTGAAACCAGAACAAGGCTGATGGGAGTTAACCCCTGACATGACCAGACCGGGTCTGGGAAACTCTGGAGTGGGGAATACCGGTCCTGGATCATGACAGCTAATCTATTAGAAGCATCGGGCAAACCTGAGAATGGGGTACACAGGAGGCCCACCTTACTATCCAATGACAGGGAGTTATATACAACGTGACAACATCTACTTTACTTTACTTACACGTTTGGAAACATAGGAAGGTTAAGCAGAATCCATAGAATTTCTCCTTCATGGCAAAAAGCTGAAATGACTTTGCAAACTTTTCCTGTTGATCTATAATGTGTCCGGAGAAGTCCCAGTCTGTAGATAAGAGATTAGTAGATAAGATACTTGATATTAGCTCTTCATACTATCATCTGGCCTAGGCCAATGACTGTAAATGCTGCCCTTGTGTAAAACATATGAGTTTGGAAGGGAAGTCAAAGAGGCAGCCCAGGAGGTCACACAGATATCCCACCGCTGCCACCAATTGCCGCAAACGCATTGACCGCTGATTGACGGATAAGGTGACGGCTAGTTATTGGGGGAACTCACAGTGAGCGTATGGTACTGTATATACACCTCTGGTTTTATTGCATAGAATATATTTATATACAGTGCCTTGCGAAAGTATTCGGCCCCATTTTGGCTTTTAGAGAATGGTCAAAACAAGACACCAGGATTTATAAACTATAAACGGGTAAGAATAAAACCGTATGCTGTTTTACAGATATTAAGTCACTTTTTTGTGCTCATTTCTTACATTCTCCGCTCCTTTCTCTTGTGGTCTCCTCGCTTGTGCAGGAAATTTACACTTGCTGTGAAGCCCCTGTATATGGAGACATAGGACCCTGACTGCGGAAGGTGGGGGCAGAAGAAGCCACAAACCACATCAGCCCATGTATCTCCTTCTCCATCTTGTATAGAGGGAATTCATGGTGTACCTCTGCCTCGCTTCACGTGTGCATTTATATGTGTACGGCTAGGATGAAGAATGTATGTTCTCACGTAAACAAGTATTTCACTTCTTGGTTCCATTTAATTATCCTCCTAAATATGCTGATCCCCCTGGTGAGGGACCCCAGGGACCAGCGGTAGGTTTGGTCAGGGGTCACCATCTCCCCCTTCCCTAGACACAGGGTTTCCTTTCCCTTCGTTGCTCGCTTGGTACTTCCCTGTACCTAGCATGATAGGAGGGAGCAGAGGAGCTCACACTGAAGTATGGAATTTTGGAACAACTACAGTTCAAATCAGCTGCACTAAGTGCATAAGCAAGGAATATAAAACAGCACACTCAGCATTGAGATTGGGGCAAAAGGAAGCAAAATAAGGTAATGGAGTATATTACAAAGATCATAACCTTGCAAATCCTGATCAATAATTATATAAAACAATTTATATCCTGCTCACCAATCAGGGCTTCTGAATAAGTTTGTAAAAGTCTTCTTAACTGGTGAAAATAGATTTCAATTTCTTCCAGAGTTGGCTTACAGGTGACAACTGTGCCAACTAAAGACACGAGGAAGAATCGGATGATAGTCAAGGATGCCTTTGGCAAGATATCCCTCAACATCTGTTCCAGATCTCTGCAAAAAAAATGGAGCACCGTGCAGAACTGCACATTTTGGAGACAGAGGTTTATTGGGTGACCGAGGTCTTGTCTGAAGACCTAGGACAAGGACCCAAATTTGTCTTTACTTTGGGTCCCTTTATTCTCAGTGTACGTGGCTCGTCGGGTGTAGCAAGTGTGGCGCCCCTGACTTGGTCAGGCACCACTGAGTACTGCACCCATGCTGGGGACAGTACAATACAGGTAATCCAGAAGGCTGACAGGGGTGTGGAACACAGGCGCATAGTAATCAGCTCTCACACATGTACCCATGAGAGGACCCCTGGGGATCCCAGGAGGGGGAAAAGCCTTGACCTTCACTGGAATAGTGGAGGGGGCCAAAAGCCTCCATCTCCTCTCAAGGGGTGTGGTAAGAGAGTCTGGTTGCTAGGTGGCGTAGGCAAGAACAGGAGAGGAGGGGCAGTGAGTCAGTTAGAGCAGAACTCCATAGGGCTCAGTGAGGAGCAGACCTGTGGGGCTGTTGCTGTCTAACAGCGCCCACGCAGTGGCTACTGACGGGGGAGAACGGTCAACTAGGAGTGCTACCCGAAATCCATCTTCAGCTAAAGAGAGAGCACGGAGTGGGAAGTAAGGAGACTGCTAGAGAGTACCAGGCCCAAACGGGCGGCAGATCCCGAAGCGGAGATAGATCCAGCTTTCTTTTGCTAAACCTGCCGGTGTGGGGCTCTCAAAGCCCACGCCACAACACCACAAAAAGCCGCAGCCACGTAGCCACAGTTAGGGCCCATAGCTCACAGGAGGCAAGAAGCTGGAGTGATCTGGCCCAGGCGACAAGCACACGGCAAACGAAGGGGAGTGAGGCTTCAGCAACTTCCCTGGGTGACCCCCATAGGGACTAAAAGTCGGGGTCACCCCAAACCACCAAGGGCTAAGGAAGGCGAGTTGGTAGTCACCCTCATAAAGTCAGCCTGAAGGATACCTGGTTCCAACCTGGTTCATCTCAGCTACGCCCGGGCTACTCACCCTGCCATCAAATGTGAGTAAAGCCCTTGAAAGACAGTTCTGCCTGTGTGAGTCATTCTGCGACTTGTAGTACTACGCATCTACACTGGACCCTGGGGCATGCCTCACTCTCAGGAGGCTACTACATCTGACTGCACATATCATCAGCCCCAGGCACCCCTAACCTGCAGTGGCGGTCCCCACTGACCGCAATACTGAGAGTGGCGTCACGATCAAACAGAAGATTTCCTACCAGTGACGGAGATCCAGCCGAGTGGAGTCCCTGAAGGTAATGCACCGACACAGCGTTCGCGGGGCTTCACATCTGGCGTCACGAACAGGATAAGGACTAGACCTGTTCAGACAGGTGACCATGTGCCTGGGCGGTCCGCTTGAAAAATTGGAAGCGCCGCCATATTGCCACCATGAAAAGCGCGCTGAAAAACAACAGCAGCCCGCGCTGGAAGAAGTTACCGCCCACGAAGAGGTGTGGCTACCCAGAGATCCCCTGCAGAGTTCTGACCTTGCCAGCTATGAGAGTGGAAGCGTCCAGAGACGGCGGGAAGGAAAGAGAGCCACAAGCCTGCTGCTGGGAGAGGAGCTGCTGAAAGAGGCAGAGCAGAAACTGAACAGCTTGCTATCAGAGGCAACGGCGAGTCCACGGCTGGGAGATCGTGCAGAAGACGGCGCAGAAGAAATGGCGTCTGACCGCAGGAATCCAGAACCGGGCTCCGCTGCCTGGTGGTATCGGGAGCTGGCCCAGTTCTGCGACCGACTGGAGACCCGGGTTGTGGAGCAGATCCGGGAAGAACGAATGGAAATGCTGGAGATGACCGCGGCGGTTCGGGCCTATGAAAGGAGAGCCGCGCGCCGAGTGCCAGACAGGACGGCGATGACGCAGACCCCGATGCTGCCACCGGTGGGTGAGTCGAGTGATGCCCCGGCCAGCGCAAGTGCCCCGACCCCTGCTGCCACGCCCGCGGTCCCCGAAGAGGCGTCCGGTGCGGCGACGCTGAAGCAGGCCGCAGCCACGCCAGGTGCGGCCTTCCAAGCCCCAGCGGCCGCAGCGATGCCCTGCTCGGCCCACCAAGGCCCGGTCCCTGCAGCAACGCCCAGTCCGGCCCGTAAAGAACCGGCTGCCACCGCGACCCTCATCCGCGCCGCAGGCGTAACGCTGACCCAGGCCGCCGCCCTGCTAGGCCCGGCCCGCCGAGACCCCACCGCCGCAGCAACGCTCGTCCGCGCCGCAAGTGAGGTGCTGAACCAGGCCGCAGCCACGCCAGGCGCGGCCCGCCAAGCCCAGACTGCTGCAGCGACGTCCAGCCCAGCCTGCACAGAGCCCCCTGCAACAGCGACACTGATCCAGGCCGCCGCCATGCCAGGCCCGGCCCGCCAAGACCAGGCCGCCGCCATGCCAGGCGCGGCCCGCCAAGACCAGGCCGCCGCCATGCCAGGCGCGGCCCGCCAAGACCAGGCCGCCGCCATGCCAGGCGCGGCCCGCCAAGACCAGGCCGCCGCCATGCCAGGCGCGGCCCGCCAAGACCAGGCCGCCGCCATGCCAGGCGCGGCCCGCCAAGAAGAGATTACCTCATCATTTACCCCGGCCTGCAAGGCCAGAGCAGACACCGCTCCCCAGTCCAAAGAGGTCCCTGCTAGGAAGACCCTGATAGGAGAGGACCCCGAATACTGGAAGCTGAAGGCTGACCTAGAGGCCCAGTTCCCACAAGAGATGGTGGATCGGTATCTGCTCCCTCCGCATACCCCCAAGGAGATTCAGGCAACCCCTGCAGCCGCGCCAGAGAGTCCACCGCCCAGACCAGCTGAGGACCACTCATCTCCAGCGCTACCACAACCAGAGTGCAGCGAAGAACTAAAGGGGAGAGGAGGCCAGGAAGCTGAGGAGCTGACTCCGGAGCCACCGGCAGTGGAGCAATATTCAGAGCCGGAGATGTTACCCTATTCACGTTGGGATGAGGAGGACTTGACACCGTCTGCTGACGAAGATCAGCCCAGAAACCTCACCTGGGGCCCTGCAGGCATTGAAGTAACAGCCCGGCAAAACCCAGCCCGCAAGACAAGGCGTCGCAACAGAACAACGCTGTCCCCTGCACCACAGTCTCCAGAGCAGAGAGAAGTCACAGCCAGAGACCTACAAGAAAAACGGTCCCTCAGAAGAGCCAAAGCCCAGGTCAGAGGACCCCTTTGCAGAGGAGTAGTGGAGGATTTCAATTTGAGAAGTGGATATGGATTCATTGTAGCCCCTGGTATCAAAGAAGGGATATTTGTCAACAGAAGAGATGTGAACGCTCATCTGCCTAGAGGACACCCTGGCAGAAACTTAAAGATGGGAAATACAGTACAATTCACTATGCATGAAGGCGAAAGAGGATTGTATGCGCTTGATGTAGCACCATGTCCCAAAGAAGAAAGAAAAGACAGAGATAAAGAAACAGATGCAACAAAGGAAACAGATGAAGATCAAGAAAGAAAAGACAAGGAACCTACAGATGAAACTACCTCAGACGACGACAAAGAGCAAGAAAGCAGCAGGTGCCGCAGCCCAACAGGCCCAAGCCCTGGTGAAATGGAGGAGTAAAGTAAAGAAAGAAGTTACCAGTTAAAGTTTTAAAAAGTTTGTTTTGCAACGTTCTCAAGTTCAAGTAATGTGCCCACAAAAACTATTGTGAGAAAAACCATAAACCTTAAGGCTATGAACTGGCTATAGCCACAAACTCTCGCAGTGTAAATAGTTACACCAAAAGGGCACCACCGCCACCAGAGTCAGCCTGTTTAGGGGCTTGGCTCGTCTGCAACCAGGAGGAGCCCGTCCGTATATAGGGCCTTGGCTCACCTGCGACCAGAGAGCATGCCTGTTTATGGGGCCTGGCTCTCCACCACAAAGAGGGTACCTGGTCAGCACCAACTGTGGAGGCCGCCTCTGCATCCTGCCAGAAGTGGCTGAAGGCGCGGCTTCACCAGGCCAGGTATGCCCTGAAGACCACCAGCCCATGTAAGCCGCCTCTACATCCTGCCAGAAGTGGCTGAAGCCGCGGCCAACGTGAAAGGGGTTTGGGTGGGTTAACGGACTTGTGGGTGGAGGGTGGTGATGTATGGTACCTGGTGCTTTTAAAATGTTTTACATGTTTTAATGTTTTATGCATTTTTAAAAAATGTTGTCTTGCAGCCCGAGGACGTGCTGGTGATAACTAAGGGGGAATGTGGCGCCCCTGACTTGGTCAGGCACCACTGAGTACTGCACCCATGCTGGGGACAGTACAATACAGGTAATCCAGAAGGCTGACAGGGGTGTGGAACACAGGCGCATAGTAATCAGCTCTCACACATGTACCCATGAGAGGACCCCTGGGGATCCCAGGAGGGGGAAAAGCCTTGACCTTCACTGGAATAGTGGAGGGGGCCAAAAGCCTCCATCTCCTCTCAAGGGGTGTGGTAAGAGAGTCTGGTTGCTAGGTGGCGTAGGCAAGAACAGGAGAGGAGGGGCAGTGAGTCAGTTAGAGCAGAACTCCATAGGGCTCAGTGAGGAGCAGACCTGTGGGGCTGTTGCTGTCTAACAGCGCCCGCGCAGTGGCTACTGACGGGGGAGAACGGTCAACTAGGAGTGCTACCCGAAATCCATCTTCAGCTAAAGAGAGAGCACGGAGTGGGAAGTAAGGAGACTGCTAGAGAGTACCAGGCCCAAACGGGCGGCAGATCCCGAAGCGGAGATAGATCCAGCTTTCTTTTGCTAAACCTGCCGGTGTGGGGCTCTCAAAGCCCACGCCACAACACCACAAAAAGCCGCAGCCACGTAGCCACAGTTAGGGCCCATAGCTCACAGGAGGCAAGAAGCTGGAGTGATCTGGCCCAGGCGACAAGCACACGGCAAACGAAGGGGAGTGAGGCTTCAGCAACTTCCCTGGGTGACCCCCATAGGGACTAAAAGTCGGGGTCACCCCAAACCACCAAGGGCTAAGGAAGGCGAGTTGGTAGTCACCCTCATAAAGTCAGCCTGAAGGATACCTGGTTCCAACCTGGTTCATCTCAGCTACGCCCGGGCTACTCACCCTGCCATCAAATGTGAGTAAAGCCCTTGAAAGACAGTTCTGCCTGTGTGAGTCATTCTGCGACTTGTAGTACTACGCATCTACACTGGACCCTGGGGCATGCCTCACTCTCAGGAGGCTACTACATCTGACTGCACATATCATCAGCCCCAGGCACCCCTAACCTGCAGTGGCGGTCCCCACTGACCGCAATACTGAGAGTGGCGTCACGATCAAACAGAAGATTTCCTACCAGTGACGGAGATCCAGCCGAGTGGAGTCCCTGAAGGTAATGCACCGACACAGCGTTCGCGGGGCTTCACACAAGCATGACAAGGTGCATTAAGACCTCTGGGCATCTGATGCACAACAAAAAACACACGAAAAGGGGACACAAAAACAAAGGGATGCCCTGGAATTAGTGAGAGGGGTAGGTGGGCAACTCCCAATTTCACCTGCAACTGTACCTTCGCTCCTCACCAGTCCCTATACAGTCTCCGCAACTGCCGCTGAACAGGAACCTGGGACCCTCGGAAGACCCTATAGTAACCCTGACTAGTGAGGGGCAGGTGGGGTTCACTAGACCTCATCGCTGCACTAACAACACACCAGGGAAGTAAAGACAAACAGGGGTAAAATAACAACCAAAGGATATAGCCTGAGCACAGGAACTAGACTAGCAGAACCTTCCTCAAAAGTGGCCAGGACATAACTTTGTATCTTCAGCAGGGAATGGTGGGATACACCACTATTTAAAGCTGAAGGGCGTGACTACTTAGTAAGTGCAGCTGATCACTCAGCAAGGAACTGCTTTGGAAAAGCTGCAATAGCAAAACTGTCACTTAACCACTTCAGTGCCAACAGAAATGAAAAGAGCCAGATGAGAGGCTGCAGTCCAAAGACTCACTGGTCTTAACATGCAGGGAGACGATCGTGACAGTAGGTCTAGCCATTATGGCACGCTTTTCCCTTTCCTTGCTTGATTCATATACTATGATGTGAGCGGAGAAACTATATTTAGATGGAGCATCATCAATGAGGAGGAAATTAATGTGTTTTTTGCTCCTTATTTCTTAATTTATACCCGATTCTTTGTTGAGATCTTATTTTTGACTCGAGGGGTCTCGGTTGTGACGAAACCTGTGATTTTTGGAAGCGATGGGTAAATCAGAGCGAAGCTTTGGCAAACCTCAAACCTGCTAGAAGCCCACCACATCCCTCCAGAAGAAATCTTCTCATCCACCCACACGGGCGTGAAAGACAGCTCAATGCCAGTGTATTCCGCTATGTGTGTACCTGCTGTACACTGGCGCCAGTCACCCTACAGACATAAAACAGTCACTAGTAAAACCTCACACTTCATATTAATGGGACGAGTGGATGCTCAAAGGGAACCTGTCATCTGGTCTTCCTGTTCCTGTTTTTCAAAGTGTTTTTTTTTTTTAAATGTACATGGGACTGCAAGAAAGCGGCTAGAGATATATTATAAGGCGAAACAATAAGTTGGCTTTGATTTTCTGTTGTCAGAGCTCCGTGCCCAATCAGCACTAACGTTCCTCTCCCCAAAGTCAGAGCTCCGTGCCCAATCAGCACTGACTTCCCTCTCCCCAAAATCAGAGCTCCGTGCCCAATCAGCACTAACGTTCCTCTCCCCAAAGTCAGAGCTCCGTGCCCAATCAGCACTAACGTTCCTCTCCCCAAAGTCAGAGCTCCGTGCCCAATCAGCACTAACGTTCCTCTCCCCAAAGTCAGAGCTCCGTGCCCAATCAGCACTAACGTTCCTCTCCCCAAAGTCAGAGCTCCGTGCCCAATCAGCACTGACTTTCATGCCCCTAAAGTCAGAGCTCCGTGCCCAATCAGCACTGACTTCCCTTTCCCCAAAATCAGAGCTCCGTGCCCAATCAGCACTGACTTCCCTCTCCCCAAAATCAGAGCTCTGTGCCCAATCAGCACTGACTTCCCTCTCCCCAAAATCAGAGCTCCGTGCCCAATCAGCACTAACGTTCCTCTCCCCAAAATCAGAGCTCTGTGCCCAATCAGCACTGACTTCCCTCTCCCCAAAATCAGAGCTCCGTGCCCAATCAGCACTGACTTCCCTCTCCCCAAAGTCAGAGCTCCGTGCCCAATCAGCACTGACTTCCCTCTCCCCAAAGTCAGAGCTCCGTGCCCAATCAGCACTGACTTTCATCTCCCCAAATTCTGAGCTCCGTTCCCAATCAGCACTAACTTTCCTCTCCCCAAAGTCAGAGCTCCGTGCCCAATCAGCACTGACTTTCATCCCCCTAAAGTCAGAGCTCCGTGCCCAATCAGCACTGACTTCCCTCTCCCCAAAATCAGAGCTCTGTGCCCAATCAGCACTGACTTCCCTCTCCCCAAAATCAGAGCTCCGTGCCCAATCAGCACTGACTTCCCTCTCCCCAAAGTCAGAGCTCCGTGCCCAATCAGCACTGACTTCCCTCTCCCCAAAGTAATAGCTCCGTGCCCAATCAGCACTGACTTCCCTCTCCCCAAAGTCAGAGCTCCGTGCCCAATCAGCACTGACTTCCCTCTCCCCAAAATCAGAGCTCCGTGCCCAATCAGCTGAAGAGTCAGATCCCAAATTACTTGCAGCAGTATTTGCAGCCAAAGGTGGTCCTACAAAGTACAGACTCCGGGGCTGAATACAAATGCACATCACAATTTTCAGATTTATATTGTTAAAATATTTAGAAATCTATGTATAATTTCCTTTACACTTCACAAATACTATTTAGTGTTTGGTATCACATAAGATCCCAATAAAATACATTGGGATCACCCAATACCCATACACCCAGTTTGTGGGTGTAATGTGAAATAATATGGAGATGTTCACAGGGTATGAATACTTTTGCAAGGCCCTGTATTATTTCGGGTGTAGGCAGGAAGGCTCCACAAGGCACAATCTGGAGATGACATCCTCAGCTCGGTGTTTTTGATGCCAGGCTTTTGTGAGTTAGATCCTCGTAAGATAAGTCGTCATCATAAAGGATCCTTCCTTTAATCCTGCACCCAAAGAAGGCGCCTTATATCTTGGATAGAAGCCGCTTTCTCAGCAGGAAGGAGTGGGAGAGAAGTGGATGAGACAGATTCTCCAAACCTCCCCCTGATCCAGAAGACCCTTCAGAAAATAACACGTTTTTATATATCTCTTGTATATATTGTGGAGCGTCATTTCTTCATTCTTCTGCCGGAGAGAACGTAATCTTTGGATCATTAAAACTCACAAGGTGCCCGAAGTGACAGCGGCCATAATATTACCATATTGTTCCCCATCTCAGGAGGACACTCGTATAACCTTCCATATATCATTCTAACTTTTTTCCGATTTTACATTTAACGAGCGATTTCACTTTGTTTAAATATTCAAAATCGATGGCCTTGTCATTTATGTAAGGAAACGGGTCCCTGAAATATCATTATGTATTCTGAATGTCACCCCCATCATGCTCCAGCGGTAGAAGCTGTCCTCCGAAGCATTGCCAAACCTATTACAGATGACATTATACCCGCAGTAACTAATAAATATAGCCGTCAAGTATTAGACTGCCAAACTATGAAAATACCGCCCCTATGTGCAAGAATATAACTACTATAATACTGCTCCTATGTACACGAATATAACTACTATAATACTGCCCCTATGTACAAGAATATAACTACTATAATACTGCCCCTATGTACAAGAATATAACTACTATAATACTGCTCCTATGTACAAGAATATAACTACTATAATACTACTCCTATGTACAAGAATATAACTACTATAATACTGCCTCTATGTACAAGAATATAACTACTATAATACTGCCTCTATATACAAGAATATAACTACTATAATACTGCTCCTATGTACAAGAATATAACTACTATAATACTGCTCCTATGTACAAGAATATAACTACTATAATACTACTCCTATGTACAAGAATATAACTACTATAATACTGCCTCTATGTACAAGAATATAACTACTATAATACTGCCTCTATGTACAAGAATATAACTACTATAATACTGCCCCTATGTACAAGAATATAACTACTATAATACTGCTCCTATGTACAAGAATATAACTACTATAATACTGCCCCCTATGTACAAGAATATAACTACTATAATACTGCCTCCTATGTACAAGAATATAATTACTATAATACTGCCCCTATGTGCAAGAATATAACTACTATAATACTGCCCCTATGTACAAGAATATAACTACTATAATACTGCTCCTATGTACAAGAATATAACTACTATAATACTGCCCCCTATGTACAAGAATATAACTACTATAATACTGCCTCCTATGTACAAGAATATAATTACTATAATACTGCCCCTATGTGCAAGAATATAACTACTATAATACTGCCCCTATGTACAAGAATATAACTACTATAATACTGCCCCTATGTACAAGAATATAATTACTATAATACTGCTCCCTATGTACAAGAATATAACTACTATAATACTAACCTTATGTACAAAAATATAACTACTATAATACTGCCCCTATGTACAAGAATATAATTACTATAATACTGCTCCCTATGTAGAAGAATATAACTACTATAATACTGCCCCTATGTACAAGAATATAACTACTATAATACAGCCCCCTATATTCAAGAATATAACTGCTATAATACTGCTCCTATGTTCAAGAATATAACTACTATAATACAGCCCCCTATATTCAAGAATATAACTGCTATAATACTGCTCCTATGTTCAAGAATATAACTACTATAATACAGCCCCCTATATTCAAGAATATAACTGCTATAATACTGCTCCTATGTTCAAGAATATAACTACTATAATACTGCCCCTATGTACAAGAATATAACAACTATAATACTGCTCCCTATGTACAACAATATAACTGCTATAATACTGCTCCCTATGTACAAGAATATAACTACTATAATACTGCCCCTATGTACAAGAATATAACTGCTATAATACTGCCCCTATGTACAAGAATATAACTACTATAATACTGCCCCTATGTACAAGAATATAACTACTATAATACTGCTCCTATGTACAAGAATATAACTGCTATAATACTGCCCCTATGTACAAGAATATAACTACTATAATACTGCTCCTATGTACAAGAATATAACTACTATAATACTGCTCCTATGTACAAGAATATAACTACTATAATACTGCTCCTATGTACAAGAATATAACTACTATAATACTGCTCCATATGTACAAGAATAACAGAGAGTAGTAGAGAATGGGTTTCACAGCCGCGCGGCTGTGAAACCCATTCTCTACTACTCTCTGTTATCTGCCTCTTGGGGACCGCTGCCGGGACTTGGTGTTACATGCTGCTATAGGTGTTGTGACTGTCACAACCCGAATTGGTGAGTAGGATTATTCTTTGCTTCACCCTATATATATTGGGGTAAGACCCTATTGCGCTTTCTTTTTCCACAGTTTTCACTTATATGTACAAGAATATAACTACTATAATACTGCCCCCTTTGTACAAGAATATAACTACTATAATACTGTTCCTATGTACAAGAATATAACTACTATAATAGTACTCCATATGTACAAGAATATAACTACTATAATACTGCCCCTATGTACAAGAATATAACTATAATTAAGCATGCCTGGAGCACATTGATTGACAGATCACACTGCACAGTTCTGCTTAGAGACTGTGCTCACACTTTAGTGAGTAGTGCTGTGAGTGGTGACTATAATCGCTCCATACACAGTCTTTTGACTGAAAGCCGGTTGCTCCTGGGAGGAAATAAGATTGTTTTCTCCTGGTAGCCACACTTTCAGTACAGCAGCCAGGCAGCATTGTAACACTATTTACAGTACCTGCCCTTTAAGTGTGAATTCTTTGAATGATTAGTTGTGCGGAGGATTCACCATGATGTTGACATCACATTCATGAATGAATTGAGCTCCAGCATCTCTACATATATGATGTGTGGATCTGTGGGTTCAGCCATCACTGTCAGGCAGGGATTCTCCACATTCATCATTTTACTCTGTGAGTCACAGACTCCCACAGACCGTTGTCACTGGTGAGGTCTAATAATAGGGGAATCACTCATGGTAGGAACCTTTGTGAGAGTTTGTATTCTTATTGTTCTGCATTAGATCACAGGAAGGATTTGTACTGGGATAAGTCATGCAGGCACCGCTGTCCTCCTACCACTACTTTCCCGGAATTAGATGCAGTTTTCTAGGGGTATTCCCATCTTTTTATGGCACATGCATTAGATGGTACAATCCCAGCACTTTACCGGGCTCTTCTCGATTGCCCTGGTGTGGTGGCAATTGGGGTAATAAGGGGTTAATGGCAGCTCTCAGCTGCTACTAAGCCCTAGATTAGTAATGGGAGGCATCTATGAGACCCCCTTTACTAATCTGTAAGGGAAAAGAAATAAACACAAACACTGAAAGAATCCTTTATTTGAAATAAAATACAAAAAACACTCTTTTACCGATTTGTTAACCCCAAAAACACCCAGGTCTGACGTAATCCGCACGAGGTTCCATGAAAATTCTAGCTCTGCTACATCTGAAGGCACGGCGCATGGACATAGAACAAGGACTGCCAACTGAGAGCTTCAGACAGAGATTGAGCCGCAGGGATGAGCAATTTTTTTGCCAGGAGGTGTAGAATGGTTTGCAGGAATATAGTGTAAAATTTCAGCACCAAATCTGCATTTGTTGGCAAAAAAACAGCTGTTTTCTGCCAGGAGATGCAGGTGAGCTCACTGACTTTACTGAGGTCACCTGAGGTCAGGTTATCTGTGATCACAGGTAGAGGACCGTGGGAACCTCCAGCTGTGATTGCCAATAACCTGAGTGACGTCACCGCTGATTGCTGAGGCTCAGTCTCTGCCTGAGGCTCACAGCATGCAGTCAGGTTCTATGGCCGCTCGCTGTGCCTTCAGATGTAGCAGAGCGAGAATCGTCGTGTGACCTCATGTGGATGACGTTGGACCAGGGTCTTTTGGGGGTTAATAAAGGGGGAAAAGAGGGGGGTTTCTGTATTTGTTTTTTTGATGTTTGTGTTTATATTTTTTTCACTTACAGATTAGTAATGGGTCGGTCTCATAGACGCCTCTCATTACTAATCTAGAGCTTAGTGGCAGCTTAACCCCGATTACCACCGCACCAGGGCAATTGGATGAGCCGAGTACATTTCTGTGATTGTCACATGAAATGGGTGCGGCAATCCTGGATGGCTGCAGGCTACTATTTTTAGGCTGGTGGCCCAATAAGCATGTGTCTCCTCAGCCAGAGAATGCCAGCCCCCAGCGGCTTTATCATGACTGGGTATCAAAATTGGGGGAGACCGCACGCTGTTTTTTAAAATTATTAATTTAAATAATTTTAAAAAATGCCACATGTGGTTCCTCTTAGTTTGATACACAACCAAAATAAGCGCACGATTGTGGACTGCAGCCTGTAGATGTATGCTTTATCTGTGCTGGGTATCTGTTATGGTCCGATCTTCAATGACTACAATGAGCACAATCCACCAGAGTCGTAGGTAATAACATACCGACCGCAAGCCCTGAACTTAACACCACACTAGAAGTAGCCGGGCAGCATACCTGACAATCCTAGATGCCCCAAACTCAGCCGGAGGACTACAAAAAAACCTTCAGAGATAATTCACAAAAGCATAAGCAAATAACACAAGAAAAGTATGAAGCTAAACCATGAACTTAGCTTAGCTTGGTAGCGGGAAAGCCAGAGGGACAAGAGACAGACTCCTATAGTCTCTGGAATTTGAGACAACTGGCAGAGATAAACAGCCAGCACACACCTATAGCCAAAATCAAGGTTTGAGCTGCAAACCAGGTGTGTAGAACTGGGGAACAGAATCTAACCACTAACCTCAGTGACCACAGGAGGGAGTCCAAGAGCGGAACTCCACCAGACAGTATTCACAACAGGTATCATAATATAGGGGAACCCTACGCCAATTTATTTATGTACTACAATAGTGACCCACAGACAGCGTCTGTGATTGCAAACAGCCAGACATTGTCACAAATGCTGGGGGTACGTCTGACTGCAACCAATCACAGATGCCAATGTCGCAGGCGGGGAGAGCGCTGCGCTCACCACGCTCGGGTCCGGCGCTGCTGCTACTCGGTGGCTCGAGCAGTGGGCCAGATCCGGGGACTCGAGCAGCGCTCCTCGACCGTGAGTGAAAGGGGGTAGTGTGGTTTGGGGGATTTGGTCCGTGACGCCACCCACGGTTTGTGGTGAGGTTGGGGCACCACCGCTGCTGTTGACGGGGATCCCGGGAACGATGGCAGGGAGCAGCTGGGATGTTTCTCTCCCCTCTGTGCGTAGGGGGGTTGGTGGTCCCGGGGCCCGGTGAGGTGACGGGGAGGCAGGGTCGGGCAAGGTGCAGGGTTGCTTGGACTGCGCAGTGCGGTGCCGGACGGCACGGTTGTACTCACTCAGCCACAAATGGATGCAAAGTCTCTGGTAAAACAAACGGCTGGATGGACGGGTCCCGCAGCCGGCTGCTGTGGTTTCTCCCGGACGGTTGGTGGTGGCTGCCTTTCCCTGCACCTTTTGTGTATCTTCGGTCCCGATGGCTTCCCACCGGTAACCCGCTCCCCAGCGTATATATGGGCTGGAGGAGCCCTTTTGCCCGCAAGCTCTGGCCCTGGGAACTCTAGCTGTGGCGGTAGCTGTATTTCCCTTGTGCTGGTTGGACGGTTGCCTTCAATCGGGTCTTGGCTGTTTGTAAACCCCTGGGGTTCCGGTCACTAACAGATTTGACCTGTTTAACGGCGACTCCAAGCCTGGTCGGGGTCCGCAGGCCCTGCCGGTTTGTGCTGGCTTCAATTCGCTCCCCGGTTCGGTACCGGCGGGCCACCGCCCGTCCCCGGTCCTACGGTTCCGCGTTGATCTGCCTCTCCTGCAGACGGCCACCACAGTCTGCCAACCTTGCTCTCGGTGCCCGGGCCACGTACCCGGACACAGTCAGTTTGCTCCTCTACTACCACTTTACTCCTCACTCTTTCACTTCCCTAACTGTTCTCTACTGACTGACTTCCTTCTCCCGCATCCAGGACTGTGAACTCCTCAGTGGGTGGGGCCAACCGCCTGGCTCCACCCCACCTGGTGTGGACATCAGCCCCTGGAGGGAGGCAACAATGATTTGGTGTCTGGCTGATGTGCCTATCTGAGGGTGGGGGGTGAGTGTTGCAGTACCTGTGACGACCTGGCTAGTCCAGGGCGCCACACCAGGACTGCCGTTGGGCGGGGGAAGCAGTGAATATTGATAAGCAATAATGAGAGGCCCTGGAAGAAGAGTGAGCAGGTCGGAAGCAGTTACAGCTGCGCCAGGTCTTGGTAAGTATATAGAGCTCTTGCTTTATTTTTATGTTTTATTTTTTTTATTTCCCGAGTTGCCAAACCCAGATTATTAGCTCGAGTTAACCGGAGTATCCGCGTGGATACTTTTGAAACCACGCGCATCCAGTCATTTACAATCCGGATCCGTCCATCACTTATAAATTCCAATCTTAGTACAATAAGTATTTATTTAAAGGGATCTAAGGGTGGGGCTTACCCAAAAGGGCAGGGTATAGCTGTGCTTGGTGCCCATTGCAGCCAGAGCATTTCGGGATGAAGACAGATCAGTCTTAACCTGACCCCTATCCCCAAAAATAAAGTTTATGGAACAAGGGAAGAAGAGAGAGAGAAAATGTCTCCATGAAAAGAAATGGAAGAATAAAAGATAACTTTTTGGTTCTTGCAGATTGCGTAAGAGGGGATCACAATAAGAGCCCCCAACGCTGTACGTTGTTTTTTGTTAATTAGTTTTTGTGTTGTCGGAGGTCGGACCTCAAAAATATTAGACTGGCGTTTTTTTAAAAAAAGTTGGAGCCCTGTGTAAGTTTATTCTTCGCATCGGCAGGATGAGGTCAACCTTAGCTCTTTCCATTGGCCAAAGAGCAGATGCAGAATCAGGGGGAACGGTAGCTCTCGCCTCGCGACTAAGAAGGTCAACACAACGGAACTAAAAATGTTCTGAAGGGATGTCTTCAGCACCGACAAGCTCATGCTGATCTGGAGACCCCGAGAGCGTAAATGTCAAAAACCTGGTACAAATCACCAAAAGGTCAGATCAAGAGCGTAGAAAAACCCCCAACAAAAACAGAAAGGAGAAAGAACACATAACAGTGCAAGTAGAAGAACGTTAATGCCACAGACGATGTTTTTTGTGCTTTTATCACCAAAGAAAAAAATCAGTTTTACTTTTTAATTGACAACCTCTAAACTAAAAATAAGTGCACCCGTCGTTGTATAAGATAAAGAGCAAATAACATAGCATTCAGGGAGGGAAACATTGTCAGTGGAGCCTCACAGTTTTAGTTTGTAAGACCCTATAAAGGCGAGTGGATGAAATATTTTGGCCATTGTGTCCATCTTGGATAGCGCTTTTCTACACGTTCTGGAACAGATATTACTTTTCATTTTCTAAAGGTAAAATATATCTTTATACCATGTAGTCACTAGATAGAAAAAGCAACATTTGAGAGTCCTCGTTGGTTGATATCTTTTAATGGCTAACAGAAAAGATATTGATAAATAGCAGCTTTCGAGACTTCTTCGGTGACACTGATCCTGATGAAGAGATCTGAGAAGTCTCGAAAGCTGCTATTTATCACCATCTGTTTCGTAATAAAAAAGGTATCAACCACTGAGGACTCTCAAATTTAATTTTTGTTCTTATGTTGTTTGCTGATCACAGATCTTACAGATCGTGGGAGCGGGTAAGAAATGTTTGTTTCCATAGGTCCTATATATATATCATAGATATGGACACAGCTATAGCTAGACTTTTCTTAACCGGGAGCAAAGATTGAATTTACGGACTTCGTCTTGGTTTGAAACGCCCTGTCATAGGCAGAGAGGATTGTTGGCAGCTGCCTGGCATTGAGCACCCAGATCATGCTCCACCAGACTCTCCATATGTAGGTAGAGAAGATTGTTGGCAGCTGCCTGGCATTGAGCACCCAAGATCATTCTTCACCAGACTTTCCATATGTAGGTAGGGAGAGGATTGTTGGCAGCTGCCTGGCATTGAGCACCCAGGATCATACTCCACCAGACCCTCCATATGGACAAGACTCACTGACCTTATCATGACTTTAAACCACCAGAAGAAACACTGTGTATCTCCATACCTCTCTGTAAATATGGAGGCATAGAGGCATTTGTGACATGTCTTGATAAGAGGAAAGGGCTGGATGATTTCCTCAGCATTGTTGGTTATGAATGATTTAGTGACAAAATATATAATTGGTGGAGGAAGGTTGAACGAGATTGACATAGGTCTTTTTTCAACCCATGTACCCTTGAAGCATTACATCTGCGGGAGAATACCTACGTAATAGAGATAGTTTGGGACTGGGGGTCTTGGGCCCACTTGAGGACCAGCCTCCATCAATACAGAACATGTACTGTCCAAGGTCATAATGATAGAGGGAGCCATGGTTATGGTTCCACAAGACTTTGAAGCCTAGGAGGGCCCAAAAATCCTGCTTGGCCCCTACACTAAAAGGTCATGGTTCTTTTGGTGGTTTTGCATTGAAGCCACTATTTGCATCTTAATCTTACTTTTATCATTGTACGCACTAAGATCATTAGGTTACATGTGATCATCCAATAGGAAACAGAACCTGGTTGTGATTACTCCAAAGTCCAACTGGGGTTGTCTTCTGCTCGACCTCAGGGGCCTGTTATTTTGTCAGAGCCTTGAAGACTGGAGGATCCTCCAGTGGGCCAATCTGTCTGAGCTTTGGAGACTGGAGGATCCTTTGGTGGGTCAGTCTGTCTGAGCCTTGAAGACTGGAGGATCCTCTGGTGGGTCAGTCTGTCTGAGTCTTTGAGACTGGAGGATCCTTTGGTGAGTGTGTCTATCCGAGGCTTGGAGACTGGAGGATTCTCCGGTGGGTCTGTCTATCCAAGCCTAGGAGACTGAAGGATCCTTGGGTACGTCAGTCTGTCCGAGTCTTGGAAACTGGAGAATCCTCCGGTGGGTCAGTCTGTCTGAGCCTTGGAGAATGGAGGATCCTCCAGTGGGTCAATCTGTCCGAACCTTGGAGAATGGAGGATCCTCCTGAGGGTCAGTCTGTCCAAGCCTTGGAGACTGGAGGATCCTCCGGTGGGTCAGTCTGTCCAAGCCTTGGAGACTGAAGGATCCTCCGGTGGGTCAGTGTGTCCGTGCACGTGCTTATATAGAAGCTCATGACTGCGGTAGGCTTCCACCAAAGCCATCCCCAAGTTTTACATTTTAAATTTTGCAAACTTCGCCTATATCCAGATCCCCTTAAGGTTCCCTTTAATTATATTAAGAAATCAAAACGCAGATGAAAAATGTTAATTGTGACTGTGTATATATATCTGCTACGGTAATATTGTACTGTATTATTGTACTGAACATCAGTGTTTTTATTTTAAATTATTTATTACTCATTTTTATGTGTATTTTTATTTGAAAAAAAAACCTGCAAAAATTACCTATTATATTTAGAAAAAAAAAAACATTTAAAGGGAATAAATATCAGTAGACTACTGTCGTATAATACATGTATTACATATAGCGCACTTTATGAGGTCCACTAAAATTAGCGCGTCTATTTCATTTCCTTGCTTAAGGGTTAATGGTCCAGGGTAAATAACTGAGGCATCAGGACCCCCATCAATTGCCAGAATGGAGATCATTTTATTGGTGCCACGGAGTTTAGTCAGTTGCGTGGCGCACTATATTATGCTGCGTTTTCAATTTTACATAGGACTGCAGGTAAACTTATTGGCATTTCATATCCTTAAAAAAAATAACAATTTTAACTCTGCTTTATCCTTACTTTATATTAGGATCGTCATTTACACATCACGTTTGAGGTGTCACAAAAAAAAAAAATAATACAAAAAAACCGGGACGACTTTTTGAGACCAAGCTCAGGTCACGTGGCCATTCTTGGGGTTTATGTATTTAGGGACAAAAAAAAATGTTATTTCTAGAAAATTAGTTTGTAATTATGTTACTCTAAATTGCCGTAAAAATGTATTTTTTTAATGTATTTATTATTTATATATTTATTTATTATTATTTATTTATTTTGCAACTTTTTTTGCTCCAACATCCTGGTTATATAACAAAATAGTGAAAGAAGGGGAAGAATTACAACAAATTGGCCATTTGGGGGTCCATGCAACCCCACCACCCCTCCCCCAGAGGTGTATCTATAATCTACTGTGTCCCAATACAAAATCAAGAGCAGGCCCCCCCTTTATCTGCCATGTGTAATGCATTGTCTTTATGGATCCCCTTCGACACCAGGGACAGGTTATGTCGGTTACCTCTGCATTCAAAGTAGCTGTAACACTAAAACCCCCCTCCCCATATATATAGTGTAGGCGTGGGCGCCCCTGGCCTACTTTAATTATATATAGCAAAAAAAATTAAAAAAAAAAAACATTCTCCGAAAACTATGTTTAGGTTTATTGTCCTAGATCCCATAGACCTCGATAATGGCTTTTCTAATTTCTCAAAAAAATTAAAAAAAATTAGCTGAATTTTTTTCCCAATTTCAAAGTGACTTTTTGGTCACTTTCAGGGGTAAATGCTCGTTTGAACTTTCCAAACAACTTAATACTCAAACTGCAATTACACATCACATATCACATCTACTGAAGCTCGTTTTCTGTCTGGATTTCCTTAAAATAGAAAAACATCTCTGAACCGAGGTACAAAAGTACAAAACAGCTTCGTAACAGCAAATGTATAGAGAAATCATGAAAAATAATAAGAATAAAAATAAATAATTAGTATTTTACTAGCACCACAACTACTACTACCCATATCAATTAAAATTAGTCTAAATGAGACTTAAAGTTTCCATTAATTTGCCTCCAAATGACACATAGTGACGGGGGAATCTATCCTCTCCATACTTACATCCATCCACTATATATATATATATATATATATATATATATATATATATATATATATACTGTTACAAAAGTAGAAAAGAAGAACTTACTTACAAAAAAAAATCTAATGAAATAGAAAAGGACAAACACATTAATAAAAGAAACAATACAATATAATATCTATCCATCTATCTATCTCTCTCTCTCTCTCTCTCTCTCTCTATATATATATATATATGTAGATATATATATATATGTATATATATATATATATATATATATGAAATCTACTAATCTACTGGGGCCCAATATATGTTAGAAAAGTAGAAATAAAAAGGTATAAACAAAAGTGATCATATAGAAAAAGACAAAAACTATATATATATATATATGTATAGTTAGACTGTGTGTGTGTATATATATATATTTATATATTTATATAGCAATCATTACGTGCATATGTGTATGTATATACAATATATGTATGTATATGTACATATACCGTATATATAATATTTTGTCTTTCAGTTTTTATTTTTGATATCGTTAGTTTATTTTAAAAATAAATAAAAATATATATAAAGCTTTAAATGTTCTAAAAGTAGAAATATATATATATATACACACACATTATTATTATTTTATGTTTTTTAATTATTTTGTTCTTTTCTGTATCATTAGTTTATATTTTATTTTTAAATACATTTTATTCTTTTTTTTCTTTTCTACCTTTATAAAATATAAAGCTTTTATGTATATATATATATATATATATATATTTTTTTTTAATTTATTTTTAAAATAAACTAACGATATCAAAAACAAAAACTGAAAAAAACACAAAATATTATATATGCGGTATATGTACATATACATACATATACTGTATATACATACACATATGCACGTAATGATTGCTATATAAATATATATATAATAAATAAATATATATATACACACACACAGTCTAACTAACTATATATATATATATATATATATATATATATATATAATCTCTATCTATCTATCTATATGTATATAGATCAGATTTTGGACCGTGAAGAATGCGGAAAACAACCGCCGAAACGCGTAATCCTGTCTGCATTAATTTCCTGCATTAATTTGCTGTTCTGAATCGCTTGGACCACTGCATTTTTATGGATTCATGAATAAAGTCAAGAAATTTTTAACAGCGCCCTGGATTGCTCACGTCATTGCTGGATATAGCCTTGCTGTTGTTCACATTGATATGGATGGACTCCCAATCCTGATCCGGGTATAACGGAGTTAACCAGGTCAGCTGAGGTTTAAGGTGACTCACTAGAGAGAGCTGGTCTGCACTGGTTGTTTCATATAATATATATATATATATATATATATATATATATATATATATATATATATATATATATATATATATAATTATATATATATATATATATAAAATTTATATATATACTGTATATATAAAAGCCTTAGATTTTATAAAAGTAGAAAACAAGATATATATATATATATATATATATAATAAATATTATCATTTTTTTCATTATTTATGTGTTTATATTATAGTTATATTATTATTTATTCTTATACATGAAAATTAAGTATTTTAGCCTTATTTTAATCTATTTTACTACTGGTGATTTTTTTCACTATTCTTCTCTACTATTGTTAGTGAAATAACACTTTCTGCTTCTGATCTATACCCTCGGTGGTTTTAGTCGGTGCCGATTGTTTTTTTTGACTAGTACAACTAAATCCTACGTGAGATCAGGACTATAAAAATAAATAAAATCCATTTAGTAAGAAATTAAGAAATGTGCAAGACGGGTGGGATTACATTTACTCCCATTTGGTCCGTTCTATCAACTGTAAAATATTTTTTTTTTAATTTGGTTTCTGTTTCTTTTTTGCTTTTTTTTATTTTCATTTGAAGAATTGTATGTAACAAAAAGTTTAGAAGACTAAAAAAAAGTTTGTAAAAGTAAAGTGTTTTGCTTCTTACCTGCAGGATGTGGGGCGCAGATGTGTCGCTCCTGGTGGTATCTTCTCCTTTGGGTGAAGATCTCGTTTCTCCTCCCATTGTGTACAGGAAGCCGCTGATCTGGGGCCATCAAATCACGTATGAAATCATCAAGAGCATGAAGTCAGCGCCGAGCGAGGGAAGGGAAATATCTACACGCACGTACATTACCTCTGCCTGACTGTAACCCAGAGAGAAATAAGGTCATGGGCCAAAAATACCTCCAAAACCGGGGCCTATGCTGCGGAGACGGCGGTAGTCACCGACCAGATTCCCGAAATCATGATCCATACTGGAACCACCATCTTCCGAGAAGCAAATACTTTATTAGCAAGTTGTAAGCATTTGTTGTTTGTGGTTTTTTTTTATACATTTATGGATTTTGTTAGATTTTTATGTTTTTGGGGATTTTGTTTGTGTTTTTTGTGTTATTTTTATCCTTCCATGGGATTTGGTGAGTGGTCTCCACTTCTTTTGTGACCGCATGTGCTGCCACAGTCACACAGAGGATGTGAGGGTGCATACGCCTCCCTTGCATCGCGCATCCGTCAGTCCAATGAAAGAAGAGAGAGCCTTCACTAAGATGGCACCGGAGATAGCGTTAGGGATAAGACACACGTCGAGAAAAACGGTGCGAACAGAGTGCGATAAAAAATCTACTGTGTGTCAGTGCACATGAGCGATTATTTTTTCAACCCTAATCGGACCGAGAAAACAGTCGCAGCATGCTGCGGGTGTAATGCGATCATTGTTTCTGTCGCACCCATTCAAGTAAATGGGGCAAGAGAAAAATCGCACTGCACTCGCGGTACACCGGTGTACTGCGAGTGCAGGGCGACAATGGCAATAGCCGGCTACGGAGGAGAGAGGAGATAAATCCCTCCCTCCCCTCCTCAGTGCCGGCCTGCCCCTCCTCAGCACTGGCCCGCCCCTCCTCAGAAGCCGGCCCGCCCCTCCGCAGCTGAGGTCCACTTGCATGATCGGACCTCAGTCGCAGGGACACTTGCATGACACTCTGCTCTGCTGTACTGCCAGCATGAGCCGAGTGGCATGCGAGAGGATCGCAGTAATCCCCATGTGGTGCCAGCCTTAGGCCCCCTTCACATGTCTGTGAAAATCACGCACGGACATGTCTGAGGTGCGTTTTGCCCTCCGTGTGTTATCCGTGATAACACACGGAGACTGAGAACTTTCAACTCACCTGTCCCTGGCGTCGCTGTCCGTGGTGCTGATCTTCGGTCTCCAGCACTGCAGACTCTCCGCTGCTGCTGCTTCCGCTGCAGTGAAGTGCATATTAAATGAGCATAATGAGCGGCGGTCGGCAGCAAGTGACAGCAGAGACAGGAGGGCAGGAGAAGGTGAGTAAAGATTTGTTATTTTTTTCTCTGATACTTGAGTTTTCTCCGGCGCGTGTCACACGGGACCGCATCCACACTACATCCGTGCAGGCCGGAGAAAAACGGACATGCATCCGTGTGGAGCACACGGGCTCACGTCTGCTCCACATGGAGGCACGGGCCAATGGCTGCACACGTGTGTGCACATAAACCCATTGATTTTAATGGGTTTACGTGTGCCCGTGTCTCCGGTACATGTGTCGCGGGCGGAGGAGGGGACGCTGCGCTCTCCCACTGCTCGGGTCCAGCTGCCGCTGCGGCTGCGGCCTGCTGCTGCTTGGTGGCTCGAGCGATGGGCCGGATCCCGGGGACTCGCGCGGCGCTCCTCGCCCGTGAGTGAAAGGGGTTTGGTTGTTGGGATAGTTTATTGTCCGTGACGCCACCCACGGTTGTGGTGATTGTAGGGGCACCACTGCTGCTCTGTATGGGAATCCCGGGAGCGGTAACAGGAAGCAGCAAAGTTGTTAGTTCTCCCCTCCGTGGGTAGGGGGTTGGTTGTCCCGGGGCCCAGTGATGGGGTTTGGGATGGTGGACAGGCGGGTTATGGGGCCTGTGGAGGTGCAGGGGCGCAGGGGCAGCGCTGTGCCGCACGGCACGGAGGTACTCACTCAGCCAGTAAACACGACACAGTTCTCGGTAAACAAACAGCTGGTTGGACGGGTCCCTCGGACGGCTACGGTGCTGATGTTCCCTGCAGTTAGCGGTGACGGTCACTTTCCTGCACCTAAGTACGGTTCTTTGGTAGCGATGGATTCCCACCGGTAACCCGCTCCCCGACCTGGATATGAGCCGGAGGAGCCCCTCTCTTGCCCGCAGGCGCTGGCCCTGGGAAACTGGTGCCTTGGCGGTGGCGGTGTCTCCCCTTAACGGTCGGACTGTTGCCTTCAATCGGGACTTGGTTGTTGGGAGACCCAGTGGTCCCCTTCACTGACGGATTTGGCAAATTATGGCGACTCCTAGCCTTGCCGGGATCCGAAAGGCCCCTGCCCTGGTGCTGACTGTTCTTTGTATACCGCTCCGGTACCGCTGTGGCGCCCCTGAGGCTTCCGTCGCCACAGGTCATTGCACCCCATCCAGCGGTGTGATGCCCCATTCTGGGAGAGGAAGGGAGTGAACTCCGGTCCCCTGGTAAATCCACACTACACCCATTGCTAGGAACACACTGGGACCAGGGAAAGTGGCAGAAAACCCTCCCATGCTGCATGCTGAGAGGGGTCGTAAGACCCATCCCTGCTCCTATAGGGTAGAACAGAGCAACTGGGGAGGTGGGAGGAGCCACCAGAGAGCAGATAGAGGAAGGAAGGTCAAGTTAGTTGGAGTTTTACCTCAGAGAGTGAGAGAGTGAGGAGCCAGCATGTAGTTGAAGAAGGAGAACGAGAGAGAGTGGGGAAGGAGGAGGAGACCTGCTGGAGGCAGGCAAGGAGTAGAAGAGAAAGGAAAGAAAGCTCCAAGTCAGTCAGGAGCTGAAAGGAAAGAAAGAGACGCTTCCTGGTGAAGATCCTGGGACTCAGAGGGTCCAGGTGACACCAAGCAGAGAACAGAAGGGGTCCCAGGGCCACGGGTAGCTGTAGAGCTGCGGTGGCCTGTTCCACAAGAACATCGGTGGAAGGATCAAGCTGCAACAGGGGACGGTCCCTAGAAACCGGAGGAGTGCAAAATCATCTCCAGACAGTAAAAACCGAGGCCCAGGGAATGTTGTAAACTCCCCGGGCCACAGCCCACAGCAGTACCTCTAGAAAAGGGATAATCAGCCGACAGGTGACTCCCCAGCCTGGAGGCTGTTGTGGAGGCCAAGCCAGGTTCAACCTACCAAGGCAAGGCTAAGGAAGACAGCTGAAGGCAGAGACACTTAAGAGAAGGGTACCGGCTTTTACTCTCAGAATCACCCAGAAACGGCGGAGGTCCCTGACAGTGGTCCCAGCAGTCCAAGGGTCCCTGCAGGACTGTGACAAGAATTGTGAGTAAAGAACTTGAAACTGTACCCTTGAAGTTGCCTCTGTTATTTCATCTGCATAGACACTCACAAGCACCAACTGTGCCCCGGGGCATTGCTCCACCTGTGGGGAGTAGTACCACCATTGCTGCCATATCATCCCCCGGAGGCCTCATACAGCAGCGGCGGCCTATTAGCCGCATACCACAGGTGGCGTCACGAATACAAACTTTATTCACCAAGCCACATATTCTACTGACACCCACCAGGGCCACGGAGCCGGGCCCAGCCACCACTGACTACCACCGGACTAGTCCGGCCCGGCACTGGGTGTCCCATAGCCCTGGGGTGGGCGAGTCACCGCCGGGTCACCACCCGCCCACGGTCCTTTTCGGCAACCTCCGAGCAATCTCTCCTGCAGATGGTCACCGCCGTCTGCCAACCTTGCTGTCTTAGTCCGGGGCACACACCCGGACCAACTTCAGGCTTCTTGCTGTCACTTTTCTCTGTCACTTCTTCCTTCTCTCACTACAACTCCACTGGTTTTCCTTCTACTTCAAACTCCAAACTCTATATGCCTGGTTTTCCCGCCTCCAGGGCTGTGAACTCCTCGGTGGGCGGAGCCAACCGCCTGGCCCACCCCCTGGTGTGATCATCAGCCCCTGGAGGAAGGCAACAAGGATTTGTGTTTTGACTTTGGTGTTCCTGCAGGGAATGTGAGGTGCATGTGGTGTTGTGACCTGTGACCCCTGGCTTGCCCAGGGCGTCACATTCCCCCTTAGCAAAACGCAGACCGTCCTCGGGCTGCCCGTCCAACACCGGTTTTATTTTCCTTTTGTTTTTCTGAAAAGATAAAAAACGGTAACATATATACAGGTATACTAACATCATCCCACAGCGGGAGGCACATTTCTTAAACGTTACGGTTTTAAACGGTTAACGGTTACGGTCTCCGCTCTCTCCCACCCAAGCAACCTGGCCCTGATGCTGCCCCTAAGAAACAGGCAGCACCCCTTGACCCCAGTCCTGAACCAAGTTACCCGAGCGGGATCTGTCCTTCCCCTCCAGAGGGTAGCCACCGGTTCCTGTGGCGGCTGGGCCCCAGCCTGCTCTACTGCGGGCTCTCCCTCCAACCTGCCTCTCCGGAGGCGGCAATTGCGGAAACGGTAACGGTAACACAACTTATTTACAAGCCACTAACGTCTGTGGTTGCCCTGCAAGTTCACGGGCTTGTCCATAAGGAGTTCCTTATGCAAAACAATTTCAATCAGTCCCCACAGGGACAAGGGTGCCGGCAACGGCCGGTTTTCCCAATCACGGTAGACAATCAGGTTACTTTTCCATTAATTGTTCATTTTCATCATTTTCAACAACTTGCAAACAGACACACTGGTGGTCCCAACGGGGACTGGACAACGGGGTCCCGCTGCCCTACTCAGAGTCCTCGACTTCTTCTGGGGGAGGAGGTGCAGCACTTACACGGGACTCCTGGCTGCCCCTCAACTTTGCATCGAGGGCGAACCACCCCCTCTCCCCACAGTGCCGGGTGTACTGGACCAAGTCACCCGGCATCAGGTTCCGACCGGGGTGCTCCTCTGGCAGATGAGCGTTCACATCCCGCCGGGCTATAAACACTTCGGCCTCCAGGCCCGGTTCATATATAAATCCATAGCCCCGGCGGACATCAAACCGCCTCACCTGTCCCTCATACAGCGGGCCCCGGACACGGAAAGTCGCTTGTCTCACACTCTCTTTTTCTCTAATTGCACGGGCCACCAGCTCCGCCTTCTTCCTTTCCCTCTCTTCAATCTCCAGGCCCAACGGTACCAGCTCCCTGTCCTAGTACGGCGCTACTGCGAGCTCCGGCACACTGGTCGGGCCCCGCGGGACATCTTGGACGCTGTCCACTGTTAGGGATCTGGGCAGCAGGTCCCGCGGCTTCTTGGCCTTGGACGCCGCCTTGCAGTGGCAACCCGGCGCAACCTCAGCCGAGGTGTGGGGGATGGGCACAGGGGCTTTCCGCGGTTGGGCCTTCGGACCGGAACGGGTGATCAGCTCCGGCTCGGGGGACTTCTCAGGGGTTGCCTCCGGTTCAGACTTCGGGGTCTTCCAGGGCAGCACCTCCGGTTTGCTACTGGCTCCGGCTACAGGTCGGTCCGCCGGGGCGGGCATGCTGGGTATCGCTACCGGTTGCGGTGGCAGCGGGCCTAGTGGCGGGGTCACGGCTTCCGAGACGGGTGGCGCGGGAGGTAACAGGGAGAGAGGGTTTAGACCGGGTCCCGCAGCCGCGATGACCGGCCTTTCAAGGGCATCGGGGCGTGGGTCACTCACCCTCCCTTCCTCAGCTTCCTCCTCGCGTCTCCGCACGGTTGCTATCACTTCCGCCATGTCGGCCTCCCACTCCTCCATGAGGAGCTGCATCTTGACCTGCAGCCGCTGGTAGAGCTGCGCGGTCCGGTCCGGTTCCCGGCGCGGGGGCTACGGTGCTTCGGGACGGCATCCACATGCTGCTGGCGGCTTCTTCCAGGAACAAGATGGTTGCAGGGTCCTGGCGTCCCTGCTTTTATAGCTGCGTTCACATGCAGCCAGCTGCCATTCCGTCTCCCTTAGCTCTTTCCGGCTCCTCCTCTCTCGGGGCGGGGTTTTGGCCTTCGCGCCTCTGCTACTCGAGAAGACGCTCGAGCGGGAACTCTTCGCGCCAAAGATGGCGGCTTCTGAAATTTTCCGGCCGGACACCTCCGGCGGTCACAAGGCGCACCTCTACCCAACGGCAGAGCGGTAAGATCCTGTTCGTGACGCCAAGTTGTCGCGGGCGGAGGAGGGGACGCTGCGCTCTCCCACTGCTCGGGTCTGGCTGCCGCTGCGGCCTGCTGCTGCTCGGTGGCTCGAGCGATGGGCCGGATCCCGGGGACTCGCGCGGCGCTCCTCGCCCGTGAGTGAAAGGGGTTTGGTTGTTGGGATAGTTTATTGTCCGTGACGCCACCCACGGTTGTGGTGATTGTAGGGGCACCACCGCTGCTCTGTATGGGAATCCCGGGAGCGGTAACAGGAAGCAGCAAAGTTGTTAGTTCTCCCCTCCGTGGGTAGGGGGTTGGTTGTCCCGGGGCCCAGTGATGGGGTTTGGGATGGTGGACAGTCGGGTTATGGGGCCTGTGGAGGTGCAGGGGCGCAGGGGCAGCGCTGTGCCGCATGGCACGGAGGTACTCACTCAGCCAGTAAACACAACACAGTTCTCGGTAAACAAACGGCTGGTTGGACGGGTCCCTCGGACGGCTACGGTGCTGATGTTCCCTGCAGTTAGCGGTGACGGTCACTTTCCTGCACCTAAGTACGGTTCTTTGGTAGCGATGGATTCCCACCGGTAACCCGCTCCCCGACCTGGATATGAGCCGGAGGAGCCCCTCTCTTGCCCGCAGGCGCTGGCCCTGGGAAACTGGTGCCTTGGCGGTGGCGGTGTCTCCCCTTAACGGTCGGACTGTTGCCTTCAATCGGGACTTGGTTGTTGGGAGACCCAGTGGTCCCCTTCACTGACGGATTTGGCAAATTATGGCGACTCCTAGCCTTGCCGGGATCCGAAAGGCCCCTGCCCTGGTGCTGACTGTTCTTTGTATACCGCTCCGGTACCGCTGTGGCGCCCCTGAGGCTTCCGTCGCCACAGGTCATTGCACCCCATCCAGCGGTGTGATGCCCCATTCTGGGAGAGGAAGGGAGTGAACTCCGGTCCCCTGGTAAATCCACACTACACCCATTGCTAGGAACACACTGGGACCAGGGAAAGTGGCAGAAAACCTTCCCATGCTGCATGCTGAGAGGGGTCGTAAGACCCATCCCTGCTCCTATAGGGTAGAACAGAGCAACTGGGGAGGTGGGAGGAGCCACCAGAGAGCAGATAGAGGAAGGAAGGTCAAGTTAGTTGGAGTTTTACCTCAGAGAGTGAGAGAGTGAGGAGCCAGCATGTAGTTGAAGAAGGAGAACGAGAGAGAGTGGGGAAGGAGGAGGAGACCTGCTGGAGGCAGGCAAGGAGTAGAAGAGAAAGGAAAGAAAGCTCCAAGTCAGTCAGGAGCTGAAAGGAAAGAAAGAGACGCTTCCTGGTGAAGATCCTGGGACTCAGAGGGTCCAGGTGACACCAAGCAGAGAACAGAAGGGGTCCCAGGGCCACGGGTAGCTGTAGAGCTGCGGTGGCCTGTTCCACAAGAACATCGGTGGAAGGATCAAGCTGCAACAGGGGACGGTCCCTAGAAACCGGAGGAGTGCAAAATCATCTCCAGACAGTAAAAACCGAGGCCCAGGGAATGTTGTAAACTCCCCGGGCCACAGCCCACAGCAGTACCTCTAGAAAAGGGATAATCAGCCGACAGGTGACTCCCCAGCCTGGAGGCTGTTGTGGAGGCCAAGCCAGGTTCAACCTACCAAGGCAAGGCTAAGGAAGACAGCTGAAGGCAGAGACACTTAAGAGAAGGGTACCGGCTTTTACTCTCAGAATCACCCAGAAACGGCGGAGGTCCCTGACAGTGGTCCCAGCAGTCCAAGGGTCCCTGCAGGACTGTGACAAGAATTGTGAGTAAAGAACTTGAAACTGTACCCTTGAAGTTGCCTCTGTTATTTCATCTGCATAGACACTCACAAGCACCAACTGTGCCCCGGGGCATTGCTCCACCTGTGGGGAGTAGTACCACCATTGCTGCCATATCATCCCCCGGAGGCCTCATACAGCAGCGGCGGCCTATTAGCCGCATACCACAGGTGGCGTCACGAATACAAACTTTATTCACCAAGCCACATATTCTACTGACACCCACCAGGGCCACGGAGCCGGGCCCAGCCACCACTGACTACCACCGGACTAGTCCGGCCCGGCACCGGGTGTCCCATAGCCCTGGGGTGGGCGAGTCACCGCCGGGTCACCACCCGCCCACGGTCCTTTTCGGCAACCTCCGAGCAATCTCTCCTGCAGACGGTCACCGCCGTCTGCCAACCTTGCTGTCTTAGTCCGGGGCACACACCCGGACCAACTTCAGGCTTCTTGCTGTCACTTTTCTCTGTCACTTCTTCCTTCTCTCACTACAACTCCACTGTTTTTCCTTCTACTTCAAACTCCAAACTCTATATGCCTGGTTTTCCCGCCTCCAGGGCTGTGAACTCCTCGGTGGGCGGAGCCAACCGCCTGGCCCACCCCCTGGTGTGATCATCAGCCCCTGGAGGAAGGCAACAAGGATTTGTGTTTTGACTTTGGTGTTCCTGCAGGGAATGTGAGGTGCATGTGGTGTTGTGACCTGTGACCCCTGGCTTGCCCAGGGCGTCACATTCCCCCTTAGCAAAACGCAGACCGTCCTCGGGCTGCCCGTCCAACACCGGTTTTATTTTCCTTTTGTTTTTCTGAAAAGATAAAAAACGGTAACATATATACAGGTATACTAACATCATCCCACAGCGGGAGGCACATTTCTTAAACGTTACGGTTTTAAACGGTTAACGGTTACGGTCTCCGCTCTCTCCCACCCAAGCAACCTGGCCCTGATGCTGCCCCTAAGAAACAGGCAGCACCCCTTGACCCCAGTCCTGAACCAAGTTACCCGAGCGGGATCTGTCCTTCCCCTCCAGAGGGTAGCCACCGGTTCCTGTGGCGGCTGGGCCCCAGCCTGCTCTACTGCGGGCTCTCCCTCCAACCTGCCTCTCCGGAGGCGGCAATTGCGGAAACGGTAACGGTAATACAACTTATTTACAAGCCACTAACGTCTGTGGTTGCCCTGCAAGTTCACGGGCTTGTCCATAAGGAGTTCCTTATGCAAAACAATTTCAATCAGTCCCCACAGGGACAAGGGTGCCGGCAACGGCCGGTTTTCCCAATCATGGTAGACAATCAGGTTACTTTTCCATTAATTGTTCATTTTCATCATTTTCAACAACTTGCAAACAGACACACTGGTGGTCCCAACGGGGACTGGACAACGGGGTCCCGCTGCCCTACTCAGAGTCCTCGACTTCTTCTGGGGGAGGAGGTGCAGCACTTACACGGGACTCCTGGCTGCCCCTCAACTTTGCATCGAGGGCGAACCACCCCCTCTCCCCACAGTGCCGGGTGTACTGGACCAAGTCACCCGGCATCAGGTTCCGACCGGGGTGCTCCTCTGGCAGATGAGCGTTCACATCCCGCCGGGCTATAAACACTTCGGCCTCCAGGCCCGGTTCATATATAAATCCATAGCCCCGGCGGACATCAAACCGCCTCACCTGTCCCTCATACAGAGGGCCCCGGACACGGAAAGTCGCTTGTCTCACACTCTCTTTTTCTCTAATTGCACGGGCCACCAGCTCCGCCTTCTTCCTTTCCCTCTCTTCAATCTCCAGGCCCAACGGTACCAGCTCCCTGTCCTAGTACGGCGCTACTGCGAGCTCTGGCACACTGGTCGGGCCCCGCGGGACATCTTGGACGCTGTCCACTGTTAGGGATCTGGGCAGCAGGTCCCGCGGCTTCTTGGCCTTGGACGCCGCCTTGCAGTGGCAACCCGGCGCAACCTCAGCCGAGGTGTGGGGGATGGGCACAGGGGCTTTCCGCGGTTGGGCCTTCGGACCGGAACGGGTGATCAGCTCCGGCTCGGGGGACTTCTCAGGGGATGCCTCCGGTTCAGACTTCGGGGTCTTCCAGGGCAGCACCTCCGGTTTGCTACTGGCTCCGGCTACAGGTCGGTCCGCCGGGGCGGGCATGCTGGGTATCGCTACCGGTTGCGGTGGCAGCGGGCCTAGTGGCGGGGTCACGGCTTCCGAGACGGGTGGCGCGGGAGGTAACAGGGCGAGAGGGTTTAGACCGGGTCCCGCAGCCGCGATGACCGGCCTTTCAAGGGCATCGGGGCGTGGGTCACTCACCCTCCCTTCCTCAGCTTCCTCCTCGCGTCTCCGCACGGTTGCTATCACTTCCGCCATGTCGGCCTCCCACTCCTCCATGAGGAGCTGCATCTTGACCTGCAGCCGCTGGTAGAGCTGCGCGGTCCGGTCCGGTTCCCGGCGCGGGGGCTACGGTGCTTCGGGACGGCATCCACATGCTGCTGGCGGCTTCTTCCAGGAACAAGATGGTTGCAGGGTCCTGGCGTCCCTGCTTTTATAGCTGCGTTCACATGCAGCCAGCTGCCATTCCGTCTCCCTTAGCTCTTTCCGGCTCCTCCTCTCTCGGGGCGGGGTTTTGGCCTTCGCGCCTCTGCTACTCGAGAAGACGCTCGAGCGGGAACTCTTCGCGCCAAAGATGGCGGCTTCTGAAATTTTCTGACCGGACACCTCCGGCGGTCACAAGGCGCACCTCTACCCAACGGCAGAGCGGTAAGATCCTGTTCGTGACGCCAAGTTGTCGCGGGCGGAGGAGGGGACGCTGCGCTCTCCCACTGCTCGGGTCTGGCTGCTGCTGCGGCCTGCTGCTGCTCGGTGGCTCGAGCGATGGGCCGGATCCCGGGGACTCGCGCGGCGCTCCTCGCCCGTGAGTGAAAGGGGTTTGGTTGTTGGGATAGTTTATTGTCCGTGACGCCACCCACGGTTGTGGTGATTGTAGGGGCACCACCGCTGCTCTGTATGGGAATCCCGGGAGCGGTAACAGGAAGCAGCAAAGTTGTTAGTTCTCCCCTCCGTGGGTAGGGGGTTGGTTGTCCCGGGGCCCAGTGATGGGGTTTGGGATGGTGGACAGTCGGGTTATGGGGCCTGTGGAGGTGCAGGGGCGCAGGGGCAGCGCTGTGCCGCATGGCACGGAGGTACTCACTCAGCCAGTAAACACAACACAGTTCTCAGTAAACAAACGGCTGGTTGGACGGGTCCCTCGGACGGCTACGGTGCTGATGTTCCCTGCAGTTAGCGGTGACGGTCACTTTCCTGCACCTAAGTACGGTTCTTTGGTAGCGATGGATTCCCACCGGTAACCCGCTCCCCGACCTGGATATGAGCCGGAGGAGCCCCTCTCTTGCCCGCAGGCGCTGGCCCTGGGAAACTGGTGCCTTGGCGGTGGCGGTGTCTCCCCTTAACGGTCGGACTGTTGCCTTCAATCGGGACTTGGTTGTTGGGAGACCCAGTGGTCCCCTTCACTGACGGATTTGGCAAATTATGGCGACTCCTAGCCTTGCCGGGATCTGAAAGGCCCCTGCCCTGGTGCTGACTGTTCTTTGTATACCGCTCCGGTACCGCCGGGTCGCCACCCGCCCACGGTCCTTTCGGCAACCTCCGAGCAATCTCTCCTGGAGACGGTCACCGCCGTCTGCCAACCTTGCTGTCTTAGTCCGGGGCACACACCCGGACCAACTTCAGGCTTCTTGCTGTCACTTTTCTCTGTCACTTCTTCCTTCTCTCACTACAACTCCACTGTTTTTCCTTCTACTTCAAACTCCAAACTCTACCTGCCTGGTTTTCCTGCCTCCAGGGCTGTGAACTCCTCGGTGGGCGGAGCCAACCACCTGGCCCACCCTCTGGTGTGATCATCAGCCCCTGGAGGAAGGCAACAAGGATTGCCCCGTGACGCAATTAAAGAGGGGAGTCAGGTGATGGCCGACAGGTCGTTCTCCTGCTTCAGATATTGTGAATGTGTGTGTGCGGCTCCCATTTGGACCGTAGGCATCAGCCGTTACCTTCGGGATCGCCTCCATTTCTCTTTGATGGAAGAGAGTCATCTTAGATGGGGGGGGAATGGCGGAAATAATCACACGACAGTCTCTAGTAAAAACAACTGAAACTCCTTTATTGTGGCACGCTCTGAATCCGTACTTCAGGTACCCTAGGACTACTCGTGCTGTTTCCAACTAACCTCGAGGGAAAAACTCCGCTTCAGGCCAACTTGCCCTGAGCACTGTCCTCCAGCAGCTAAGTCCATTGCAACTTTTCCCCCGGAATGTCTACTGTGTCTCACTTGTGCCGCCGTCCGGGCGCGCAGCCGCTCCTGGCCAGTACGAGGTCCCGCTGGGGTCTCTGAGTCCCAACGTCCCACCGGTCTGAGGTTGACCTGCCGCCCGTTCGCTAAACATTCGCATAAACATTCACATTTTTCCAACTACACGACCAGCCATGACCGCCAGGTGGAGCCGAACGGCGCTCTCGTTCGGCTCTACATATACATTACAATTACATTACATTGACACTACTTTCGTAGGAGAGGGTGCAGTTCGCCTCCCTCCTACATAATAACGGGGAGCTGATGGTTGCCATGGTAGCAAGGGGTCATGTGATGATTCCTGTCACTGCCATGACTCACGTCCTGTTACAGCCGGCAGAGCAGTGGCTCTAACAGGAACTCAGCATTTCTGCTGATCAGAGCTGTGCAGCTGTGATCAGCAGAAATGAATGAGCGATCAGACTGCTGATCCTTATAGTCTCCTGGGGAAAGCTAGTAAAATTTAAAAAAAGTAAAAAAAAAAAACAGTTTTCAAAAAATAAAAAAAAACTAAAAGTTCAAATTACTCCCATTCGCCCCATTGAAAATTAAAGGGTTAAAAAATTAAAAAGTACACACACATTTGGTGTTCAGAAATGCCCGATCTATTAAAATATAAAATGAGTTAATCTGATCAGTAAACAGCATAGCAGCAAAAAAAAATTCCAAACGCCAAAAGAAAATTTTTTTGTTCATCGCAAATTTTGCACAAAATCGCAACATTAAAAACATCAGCTCCAGGCACAAAAAATAAGCCATCACTGAGACCCACATCCCAAAAAGTGAGAACGCTGGCGCCACTTTTTTGAGACAAACATCTGAATTTTTTTAACCCCTTAGATAAAAGTAAACCTATACATGTTTGGTGTCTAAGAACCCGTACCGACCTGAGGCATCACACCCACACATCAGTTTTACCATATAGTGAACACGGTGAATAAAATATCCCAAAAACCATCGTTCAATCGCACTTTTTGTTTTTGCAATTTTTACGCAATTGGAATTTTTTTCCGTTTTCCAGTATACTATCTGGTAAAACTCATGGTTTTATTTAAAAGTACAACTTGTTCCACAAAAACAGGCCCTCATATGGCAAGATTGACTGAAAAAAAAACAGTTACGAGTCTCGGAAGAAGGGGAGGAAAAACTAAACATGAAAAATGGAAAATCGCCCAGGAGTGAAGGGGATAAGGAAGTGTCACGCCCAGGGAAGAGGGTACTCGGTCCCGGGCGGTTGCAAATGGGAATGTCACTCTGGTGGCCGTTGCCCGATCCCGTGCCCTGTGGCTTCTTTTGTAAAAGGGGGTATTTACAGGGGTGAATAGAGTCAATGTCATGTGACACCACCTGCGGGATGCGGTTAAGGATTGTGAACCGCCGCTGCTAAATGTTGGTACTCCCAGAGCTGGTGGTGGTGGCAGCAATGGTGTTATGCCCTCCACAGGTAGGGCCGTGCCTGGGAGATGATGAGGGATAATAACTGAGACCACACCAGGTTGTCTTTAACAGTCTCTACTCACTTGGACCCTGGAGTTGCTGGTTCAGGTCCCTTGGAGTATCAGTGCCAATGTAGTGACCCAGGTTACTCTGTCCCCGGCACTCTCTGTTGGTTGGGACCTCGTAGCGTGGAGCGTTTGGTGCCCGACTGTCCCTTGTGGGGTACAGTCTCCTTCTCCGTATGGGGGCAGTGCGGACCCTGCGGGGAGGTAAGTGTCCGAACCCCGATCCTAGTTTACTGCTGATGCCCCTGGATTATTTGGTTCGATGAAGTCCATGAAGGTGTCCTCACCGGGCAGGTATTTATCAAGCCGTGTAGAACTGGCACCTGATCTAGGGCCCTGTGCCCCGTGTGTGCTCCGGTCCCAGCGGTATCTCCGGTACCCGCCCTGGCGACCTCTCTACTGTGCCCCTTTGGTCACCGTTGCACAAACTCAGCTCAGGCACATCCGTACACCTCTCCTGTGTGCCACACTTCCCTCGACTGACTGCTGACCCCTCTCACCAGGCTGGCTAATCCCTGGGACTCCATGGCGACCATCCCCTCACATGGTTAACCCTCTATGCCCGGTGTGGAGTGGAGAACTAGGATTTTAGTTGTGCTTTGGTGGTATCGGCACTGGTACTCCAGGTCCCAGGGGGTAGGTCCTGCATCCCCAAGAGGATGCAGTTCCTTGTAGTACCCTGAGTGTCTCAGGGGCGCTACAGAAGTAAGTGGAGGAAGCTCCAGTGCCTATAGTGCTGAAGAATGCTGATAAAGATTAACTACTTGGATGATAAGTTAGTTCTCATTTCCAGTGCTTTTTCCCTGATGTGTTATTCAAAAACAGGGAAACTGATGTGGGGACAGATCTTATATATTACTTTCTATTAGATCATTCTCATTCATCCCCTGTCTATCAGTTATTGTGCTGGATTGGTTTTAGCGCCTCTACGTGCAGCGATTTCTGATCGATCGGTGCACAAAGTGCACAACTTTGCATCAGTTGTGTCAGGCTCAAGCTTTAAAAAAAATAATAGAACACAACTGATAAATGAAAACCGAGCCATAGAGTACGAGATTGTGTGGTGCAAAAGGAGGGCGTCATCGCACATTGTCATCAGGTTTTTAAGCTAATTGTATTTTTTTATTGTTTTTCTGGGGGATGGCACCTTCTCGAGTTTAGGTCCCTGGGCCGGTGCTCCGTATCCACACTAAATAGGCATCGGCTCTCACTGTCTGCATTGACGCCCTTGTTCTGCAGAACACACAGATGGAGGCCACGGCACAATGCATGGTCTATATGTCACAACTGCCCACTGTTTGCCCATTAGTATTAATGTGTATCATTTATGTGGTTCAGCACCGCTGACTTGTAGAGCCGTCTGCCGGATATCAATCTGCCAACAAGGGCGTATGTAAGTGGGTCAGTTTTCAGTGTTTCTTTCTTGACCGAAAAATACGACCTCCCACGCCAGGATGGTGTAGCGAGGAGCACTGACACCGCAGGGTGTAACTGACACTAATCTTACGTAACTCCAGAAAGGAAAGCGCATGTGTTACAAAGTCTCAAAGAGAGCAGATTCAACTGTTACAATGGCAGAGCATGGATGTTACATGCAGGATAGTGGCACAGAGCTTAGTGGTTACATACAAGATAGTGGCACTGAGCTTCATGGTTACATACAGGATAGTAGCACAGAGCTTAGTGGTTACATGCAGGATAGTGGCACTGAGCTTAGTGGTTACATGCAGGACAGTGGCACTGAGCTTAGTGGTTACATACAAGATAGTGGCACTGAGCTTCATGGTTACATACAGGATAGTAGCACAGAGCTTAGTGGTTACATGCAGGATAGTGGCACTGAGCTTAGTGGTTACATGCAGGACAGTGGCACTGAGCTTAGTGGTTACATGCAGGACAGTGGCACAGAGCTTAGTGGTTACATGCAGGACAGTGGCACAGAGCTTGGTGGTTACATACAGGATAATGGCACTGAGCTTGGGGTTACTTACAGGATAGTGGCACTGAGCTTAGTGGTTACATGCAGGATAGTGGAACAGAGCATAGTGGTTACATGCAGGACAGTGGCACGGAGCTTAGTGGTTACATGCAGGACAGTGGCACAGAGCTTAGTGGTTACATGCAGGATAGTGGCACTGAGCTTAGTGGTTACATGCAGGACAGTGGCACAGAGCATAGTGGTTACATGCAGGACAGTGGCACGGAGCTTAGTGGTTACATGCAGGACAGTGGCACAGAGCTTAGTGGTTACATACAGGATAGTGGCACTGAGCTTAGTGGTTACATGCAGGATAGTGGCACAGAGCTTGGTGGTTACATGCAGGATAGTGGCACTGAGCGTAGTGGTTACATGCAGGACAGTGGCAAGGAGCTTGGTGTTTACATGCAGGATAGTGGAACAGAGCATAGTGGTTACATGCAGGATAGTGGCACAGAGCTTGGTGGTTACATACAGGATAGTGGCACTGAGCATAGTGGTTACATGCAGGATAGTGGCACAGAGCTTCATGGTTGCATACAGGATAGTAGCACAGAGCTTGGTGGTTACATACAGGATAGTGGCACAGAGCTTGGTGGTTACATACAGGATAGTGGCACAGAGCTTGGTGGTTACATACAGGATAGTGGAACAGAGTTTGGTGGTTACATACAGGATAGTAGCACAGAGCTTGGTGGTTACATACAGGATAGTGGCACAGAGCTTGGTGGTTACATACAGGATAGTGGCACAGAGCTTGGTGGTTACATACAGGATAGTGGCACAGAGCTTAGTGGTTACATGCAGGAGAGAGGCACAGAACTTAGTGGTTACATGCAGGACAGTGGAACAAAGCTTGGTGTTTACATGCAGGACAGTGGCACAGAGCTTGATAGTTACATACAGGATAGTGGCACAGAGCTTGGTGGTTACATGCAGGACACTGGCACAGAGCTTAGTGGTTACATGCAAGACAGTGGCACAGAGCTTGGTGGTTACATACAGGATAGTGGCACAGAGCTTGGTGGTTACATACAGGATAGTGGCACAGAGCTTGGTGGTTACATGCAGGACAGTGGCACAGAGCTTAGTGGTTACATGCAGGACAGTGGCACAGAGCTTGGTAGTGTCATGCAGGACAGTGGCACTGAGCTTAGTGGTTACATGCAGTATAGTGGCACTGAGCTTAGTGGTTACATGCAGGATAGTGGCACAGAGCTTAGTGGTTAGTTGCAGGATAGTGGAACAGAGCTTAGTGGTTACATGCAGAACAGTGGCACAGAGCTTGGTGGTTACATGCAGGACAGTGGCACTGAGCTTAGTGGTTACATGCAGTATAGTGGCACTGAGCTTAGTGGTTACATGCAGGATAGTGGCACAGAGCTTAGTGGTTAGTTGCAGGATAGTGGAACAGAGCTTAGTGGTTACATGCAGAACAGTGGCACAGAGCTTAGTGGTTACATGCAGAACAGTGGCACAGAGCTTGGTGGTTACATGCAGGACAGTGGCACAGAGCTTGGTGGTTACATGCAGGACAGTGGCACAAAGCTTGGTGGTTGCATGCAGCACAGTGGTACAGAGCTTAGTGGTTTGTTTACATGCAGCACAGTGGCACAGACTTTAGTGGTTACATGCAGGACAGAGGCACAAAGCTTGGTGGTTACATGCAGGACAGTGGCACAGAGCTTGGTGGTTACATGCAGGAGAGAGGCACGGAGCTTGGTGGTTACATGCAGGACAGTGGCACAGAGCTTGGTGGTTACATACAGAATAGTGGCACAGAGCTTGGTGGTTACATACAGAATAGTGGCACAGAGCTTGGTGGTTACATACAGAATAGTGGCACAAAGCTTGGTGGTTACATGCAGGACAGTGGCACAGAGCTTGGTGGTTACATGCAGGAGAGAGGCACGGAGCTTAGTGGTTACATGCAGGACAGTGGCACAGAGCTTGGTGGTTACATACAGAATAGTGGCACAGAGCTTGGTGGTTACATACAGAATAGTGGCACAGAGCTTGGTGGTTACATACAGAATAGTGGCACAGAGCTTGGTGGTTACATACAGAATAGTGGCACAGAGCATGGTGGTTACATACAGGATAGTGGCACAGAGCTTAGTGGTTAGTTGCAGGATAGTGGAACAGAGCTTAGTGGTTACATGCAGAACAGTGGCACAGAGCTTGGTGGTTACATGCAGGACAGTGGCACTGAGCTTAGTGGTTACATGCAGTATAGTGGCACTGAGCTTAGTGGTTACATGCAGGATAGTGGCACAGAGCTTAGTGGTTAGTTGCAGGATAGTGGAACAGAGCTTAGTGGTTACATGCAGAACAGTGGCACAGAGCTTAGTGGTTACATGCAGAACAGTGGCACAGAGCTTGGTGGTTACATGCAGGACAGTGGCACAGAGCTTGGTGGTTACATGCAGGACAGTGGCACAAAGCTTGGTGGTTGCATGCAGCACAGTGGTACAGAGCTTAGTGGTTTGTTTACATGCAGCACAGTGGCACAGACTTTAGTGGTTACATGCAGGACAGAGGCACAAAGCTTGGTGGTTACATGCAGGACAGTGGCACAGAGCTTGGTGGTTACATGCAGGAGAGAGGCACGGAGCTTGGTGGTTACATGAAGGACAGTGGCACAGAGCTTGGTGGTTACATACAGAATAGTGGCACAGAGCTTGGTGGTTACATACAGAATAGTGGCACAGAGCTTGGTGGTTACATACAGAATAGTGGCACAAAGCTTGGTGGTTACATGCAGGACAGTGGCACAGAGCTTGGTGGTTACATGCAGGAGAGAGGCACGGAGCTTGGTGGTTACATGCAGGACAGTGGCACAGAGCTTGGTGGTTACATACAGAATAGTGGCACAGAGCTTGGTGGTTACATACAGAATAGTGGCACAGAGCTTGGTGGTTACATACAGAATAGTGGCACAGAGCTTGGTGGTTACATATAGAATAGTGGCACAGAGCATGGTGGTTACATACAGGATAGTGGCACAGAGCTTGGTGGTTACATACAGAATAGTGGCACAGAGCTTGGTGGTTACATACAGAATAGTGGCACAGAGCTTGGTGGTGTCATGCAGGACAGTGGCACTGAGCTTAGTGGTTACATGCAGGATAGTGGCACTGAGCTTAGTGGTTACATGCAGGACAGAGGCACAGAGCTTAGTGGTTAGTTGCAGGATAGTGGAACAGAGCTTAGTGGTTACATGCAGAACAGTGGCACAGAGCTTGGTGGTTACATGCAGGACAGTGGCACTGAGCTTAGTGGTTACATGCAGGACAGTGGCACAGAGCTTGGTGGTTACATGCAGGACAGTGGCACAAAGCTTGGTGGTTGCATGCAGCACAGTGGCACAGAGCTTAGTGGTTTGTTTACATGCAGCACAGTGGCACAGACTTTAGTGGTTACATGCAGGACAGAGGCACAAAGCTTGGTGGTTACATGCAGGACAGTGGCACAGAGCTTGGTAGTTACATGCAGGAGAGAGGCACGGAGCTTGGTGGTTACATGCAGGACAGTGGCACAGAGCTTGGTGGTTACATACAGAATAGTGGCACAGAGCTTGGTGGTTACATACAGAATAGTGGCACAGAGCTTGGTGGTTACATACAGAATAGTGGCACAGAGCTTGGTGGTTACATACAGGATAGTGGCACAGAGCTTGGTGGTTACATACAGGATAGTGGCACTGAGCGTGATGGTTTCACACTGGGTAGTGGTACAAAGCTCCAAGGTTACAGAGTAGATAGTTGCATAGAGTTTGGTTACATATTTGACATTCATCACAGAGCTTGATGGTTACACTTTATATTTTAGCAGGGCCTGATAGTTACCAATGAACAGTTGCACAGTTTGGTGTGACATGTTGGACAGTTGCACAGAGCTTGGTGGTGGTACACACTGGATAGTTGCATACAGCTGGTGGTTACAGACGTTATAGATTCTGATAGTTTAATCATTATACACTGGATTGTTGCTAAGCCTTGGATGGTTACACAGGGAAAAGTGGCACAGAGCTTGTTGGTTCCATACTGTATGGTGGCACAGAGCATGATGGTTACACATTGGATAGCTGAAGAGTGTGTAGGTTATTGCCGAAGGCGCAGCATAGCAGAAATATAATATTAGGCACAGCTTCCAACCTATCACACTAGAAACAGTGCAAATGTTTGCTCTCATGTCAAATTGAGAGGTTACTCCCAGGATACAGAGGGTCACTGTGATGGTGGAATATGAGGGCTTGTGTATTATGTTGTGTAGGTTTGTATTTTAGGCATGGTGTTATGTCCACTGTGTATTCCTTGTTTGTACATTGTATTGTCTGTAGGTAATCACCCCCTGTAGTGTTTCTGTCCCTAGGTCTGGGGGAGGGGGGCCTGGGATCCACCTAAACTCTCTGCTTACCTGGGGGATTGTTCATTCTGGGTGAGACTTACAAGAGAGAAGAAGTAAGATTGATCCTCGGAGGGAAAAGCTGACACCCCAGAGAGACTGTGAGAAACCCCAATTTCCCTGGAGAAGGACTGCTGGAGGAGTGTGATTCATCCCCAGGACATTTATACCATTACTGGACTATTTTACCCTCTGTATGGTGGATTATGTTATGGACCTTCTCTTTTGCTTTGAATACATGTTTTTTGGATTGTTCATCCATCTCTCGCTCTTTTGATTGTGTGATATTGAAGAAGGACACCGTGACAGCCACGATTGAGGAACGAGACCAGACTAGGTTTAAACGCAAACAGTTTATAACCCGTTATGGGAAACGGGAAGTGAAACTAGTGTAGAAAGCAAATATCAGCACAAAGGAATGTACAGACCGTCGGTTACTAAACCAGGAATAGGCGTGCTGGACTAGGGACTGGTTCCAATAGTACAGGAACCACGAGGAACAATTTACCTAACCAGGAACTTCTGGAAAAACAAGAAGATGTAAATCACTGGGAGCTGTCCCTGGGCCAGCACACCAATTAACAATCTTAGCAGAACCTCTAATTCCCCACCCTTCCCCCACACATATAAGCAAGACAGGAAAGTACCCCAGGGTTAAACATCTGCTAGCAGAGATACACAAACAGTAAGATTCAGTACTGCAGCAGGAGCTGCTACGTAGTATATATTAGACCTGTTTTGGTGCCAAAACCACTACTGAGCCAGTGTGCACACTTGTCCGCAACAACAAAAATATATAGGCCAGGCCTAAGCTCAGGACTTACTGTTCCACCGTATTTATCCAGAAAGATCTCTGGTACAAAGAGGTATCCACTCCACTTTCGGCACCTCAGAAGTTCTCTCAGGGCTCGGCAATCACGGGGACAGATCACAGTAGAAGTCACAGTCTGATAGGAAGGTCTCACGTCCGGTAGGAAGTCCTCAGGTACGGTTCACCAGGACAAACTGCTCCGCTTACAGTTCACTCTCTTGCAGCCGTTTATATACACTGACACGCAGCTGCGTGCCCTCTGCTTGCACAGCAATTGGTAGGCTCTCTTCCACACTCCAGGTCTGCTCGCACAGCCGTCCGCAGGCTGTCTCCAGCACACTAGGTATACAGCTCCAACCAGGAAACAGGCACTGACAGCTGATAAATGCTGCCTGAGCTGCACAGGGGACTAGTCAGAAAGAAGATACCTGGCGGCTTCTCCATGCAATTTTCTTTTTTACAGAAGTGAATACAAATCAATAATAAAATGATTTGTGAAGATTTCGATTCTGGACAAAATTCTTAAAAAAATAAAAGTTGCAAAATATTTTTTTTTTCAAAACTGTATCTTTAAAGCCCCAGTACCCACATATTTGTCTGCAACGTGGAAGAACATACATAATAAAATAGTGTTTCTAGTATTACAGTCCAGTCACTGTCTCTCAAACAGATCAATGGCACATGGTCATTTCTCTATAAGGGAATAATTGTGTTTCTCATCCAAACCCAAACCACCTCCATAGACTTCAGCCATGAGAAATGGGGACAAACGCATAAGCAAAGGACAGAAAGGGGGAGTAAGAGTGATCACCAAAAGATATAACAACGCAGGGATTTACTGGATACATTTTATATCTCATCCTTTGTCTTTGCTAGAAACAAACATAAAGGTGTTGTACATAGACGACGTATAGAAATACATTTATACACTATGCGCCCCATAAATATATTGAGTGCTCCACTGCTGCCACCTGCTGGAAATGTTAGATAATTACTATACACTATCTATTACGGAGGAGTGCAATGTGAGAAATTATCATTCTGCACGTTGGCTCATGTTATTCAATGGGGCAGTGCTCAACTGTGTACGGCACACCGACCATCCGATTTTTATGCACACTTCACAGCCAGAACCATCCTGGCAACCAATAATAAAAATAAAAACTATCTAGACATAAATAGATAGATAGAAAAATTGATGATAGATATTGTGCAAATATATAATTTCACAGCCCCCCTACATAGTATACACTTGCCATTTTAATGCCTTTCACGTGGCACTAAAGGGTGTTTAACCTTATTTATCCTAATAAATCTAAAAAAAACATTGTGGGATCCCCCCTAGTTTTGATAACCAGTGCAGACAGCTGGGGGCTGCTATTATCAGCCTGGGAGGTCCATGGTTATTTGGCCCTTCCCAGCCTAAAAATAGCAGCGCGCAGCCGCACCAGAAGTGGTACATCCATTAGATGTATCAATTCTGGCACTGTACCTGATTGCTCTGGTGTGGTGGCAATCACTAGGTCACGCCAAGCGCAGCGTGAACCTTGAGTGGCTGCTGCTCAAAGTTTCTGGAGCCTCATTCTGATGGTCAATATCCTTTGATCTCTGTAATTGAGGAACATCGTGGGAACCGCTGACTACGTTGGACCTGGGAACTCTGCTATGTTTTTCAGGTTTCCATTTGTGGACTACATTGGATTCCCTGGACTATTTTAGATTTGCAAGTTTTTTGTTTTGTTTTGTTTTTTCAAATAAATTGGTGATCAGGGAGAGTCTGGAAGTGTTTGTTAAAATAAACTATTTTTTATGTCTGTGGGTTGTTGTTTTTTTTTTTTACTTACTGGGTTAGTAATGGGGGTGTCGGATAGATGCCTCTCCATTACTAACACCAGAGCTTGATGTCAGCTGTGAATTTACAGCTGACATCAACCCCATAAACTACTATGCAAAGGAGAAGAAACAGCTCACCAGAGGAAATGTTAGGAGTAGTCGTACACGGATAACCTAATCCGGCTCACAGGTAAATGGAAAAAATTGAAGATGAAAAAAATCCAGCACCAGCATATAAAATTTAGAAATGTATTAGTATAAAATGAAAAAGCCCATAATAAAAAATTATTAGGGCATGTACAGAGCAAAGAAACGTTAACGCGTTTCAAGCAAAAGAGCTTTTTTCGCTTGAAACGCATTGATGTTTCTTTGCTCTGTACATGCCCTAATATATTTTTATTATGGGCTTTTTCATTTTATACTAATACATTTCTAAATTTTATACGCTGGTGCTGGATTTTTCTTCAATTTTTGCCATAAACCACTACCCTGATTGCCACCTTACTAGGACAATTAGGAATAGCAGGGCAAAGAGCCTGAATTGTAACATCTAATAGATGTGCCACTTCTGGGTGGCTGCAGGCTGCTATTTTTAGGCCGGGAAGGGTCTAATAACCATGGGCCTCCCCAGCCTGATATTGCCAGCCCCCAGCTGTCTGGTTTACCTTGGCTGGTTATCAAAAATAGGGGGGACCCCACAACGTTTTTTTTTTACAATTTATTTATTAGGCTAAAAAAGACTAAACAACCTTTAGTGCCACATGAAATTCACTAAAGGGTGTTATTAATTGGTAGGATTTCTATCTATTTTATCTATTTATGTCACTACTGAAACTGGTTATAGGGGCACTGAGTCACCCTGACACTGGAGTAGTCACCAGTTATGGGGGCACTGTCTGGCTGCTATTTCACTATCTGACATTGGATATAAAGACACTGTCTTGTTTGCAATGTGACTACCAGCCAGACAGTGCACCCATAACCAGTGTCAGTGTAATAGTTTCAGTATCTTTTCCAGTTAATGCCCCTCCAATCAGTTTCAGATACAAGCAGCCAGACAGTGCCTACACAACCAGTGCCAGACAATGAGACTGTGCCCCCATAATCAGTGTCAGGCATTGGTTACCCCAGTGACACAAACAGCCAGACAGTATCCGCCTCTAGTGACACTGCCAACCATACTGTGTCTCCATCACCAGTGACAAGCTCTGATCTCCCCAATGACACTAGTAGCTAGACAGTGCCCCCGTAACCATTGTCAGTCAGTGAAAGCTCCATCGCACTTCCATCCAGACAGTGCCCCCCATAGTCATTTTCAATCAGTGACTACAGTTACAGACTAGCAATGGTTATGGGGGCACTGTCTGGATATGATTATAGGGGCACTGTCAGGATCTGGTTATGGGGGCACAGTCTGGATCTGGTTATGGGGGCACTGTCTGGATTTGATTATGGAGGCACTGTCTGGATCCAGTCATAGGGGCACTACCTGGATCTGGTTATGGGGGCACTGTCTGGATCTGGTTATGGGGGTGTGCCGCCCCCGTGCCAGTAGCCAGTCGCTACTTGGATCCAGGCCTTCAGGGGTGGTGGCTCGAGGGTCTCCGGACCCGGGGGTCTCACGGACACGCCGAATAAATGGGGGGACGTAGATGTACGGGCTGGGCCGTAGCAAGTTCGTGACGCCACCTACGGTGTGTGGTGAGGTGGGACACCACCGCTGCTGTTACGGGGCACTCGGGGGAGATGTTGTGCAGCATGTTGTTAAGCCCTCCGTGGGCAGGGATGGTGGCCCCAGGACCCGGTGGATCTGGTGCAGTGAGTGATGGCGGCCGCAGGGGGGAATGTAGGTGTACTCACTGTCAGTAGTAAAACACGAAAGTCTCTGGTAAACCAAGGTGGTGGTGGCCGGTGCCGCGGCCGATTGTGTTCGGGATCCCCCACCCGGCTGGTGGTCTCTATCCTTTTCCTGCACCTTTTGTGTAGATTGGATCTTCCCGGTATGAAACTCAGGAGTCCGCTCCCGGCTGGATGTGGCCTAAGGAGCCGTGCCCGCAGATGCTGGCTCGTGGGATCTCTGGGCCTTGGCTGGGACCTCTTATCCCTATTCGGTGGGCTGTTGTCTTCTATGAGGGACTTTGAGTGGCACAGGACCTCTAGTCCTGGCCTCAATCGGTTAATTAACCAGTTCCAGTAGGTTCTGGTGCTGGCTTCAGGGTCTGAGTACCCCCCTTTGTGCACGGTTTCCGGTCGGGTCCCCAGTGTTAATACCCGCGGGCTACAACCGTGTCCCGGTCCACCTCGGTTCTGCCGAGCCGTCTTCCCATCTTCTGCTGATGGAGACCACCGTCTGCCTCCTAGCCAAAGGCACCAGGGCTCCTACCCTGGCACCGCAGGGGTTAATGGTTGGCTGTGTGTTTTCTTTTGAGGGAAGGTGTTATGCAAGGGCCTATTTGTGACTACCTGGTTTTGCCAGGGTGTCACACTCCCCCTTGGTTAAGCACAGACCGTCCGCGGGCTGTCCGACCACCACTAGTTTATTTTTACTGAAAGAAAAAAAAGGAATAAAACATTTTACAAGTATAATAACATTTGTACATTCACGAATATTTGTGGCTTCTTCCCTTACGGGAGGCACATTACTTAAACGTTACACATGTAAAACCGGGAAGGGACGGACCGGGACGGACCGGGACCTCCTCACTTCACCCACCCAAAACAACCTAGCCCTGGTGCCGACACTAAAACACAGGCCAGAACCCCTTGCCCAAGTCCAGGCTAGGTCCGGGTGTTGCCCAAACGGGCCGGGTAAAAAGTTCCTTACCCGGCAGTCCTCTCAAGGGCCCAATGTCCAGGGGACCCCTGACCCGGAGGGTCGTCACCGGTTTTGCTGGTGACAGGGCCTCAGCCTACTCTACCACAGGCCCATCCTCCAACCAGCCTCTCCAGAGACTGCGGTTTGTGAAAAGGTCGGTCTGGGGCTATTTACAAGGCCCAATAGTTTATGGGCTGGCTCACAAGTTCTAAGCCATTGTCTTTATTATTAACTTTTTTTTAAAACTGGAAACTGTAAAACGGGACATTTGATGGTCCCAACGGGGAATGAACTGTGGCTAGCCGGGTTCCGCTATCTAATCATCTTCTTCCTCAAATTCTGGACCGGAGAATGGCGGAGAGGGGTGGACGTGCAGCTGGGCCCCCATTCTCACCCTCCTTCTGACGTCCAGGGCAAACCACCCCCTCTGCCGCAGTGCCTCATGTAGGTCACCAGTTCTCCGGGTTCCAGGTCCCGGTCAGGATGGCCAACGTGCAGATGAGGGGCCATGTCCCTCCGGGACACGAAGATGAACCCTCATCCCTTTTGGGGGTTGAAGTGCCGGACCTGGCCTTCGTACGTTGGGCCCCTCACCCGGAACGTGGCGTTCCTCAGGTTGTCCTTCTCGGTGTAGGTCCGGGACAGGACCTCCGCCTTCCTCTTTTCCCGGGCGGCGATCTCCTTGCCCAGCTGGTGCTGCTGCCGCTCCCAGTACGGAGCATCTACGGCCTGCTCCGGTTCTCTGTGCTCGGGGGCTGGGCCCAGCTGGAGTCCCTCCATGCCGGCTATGACCGGCACCTTTGGCAACAGGGGACCCCGCTGTGTCATGGCCTGCTTGGCAGCTGCAACCCCGCGGCGCCTCAGCCGAGGCCTGGAACCTAGGATCGGCCAGCATTGCCCGCTGGGCTGGCTTCCAGTCAGGAACCGCCTCTGCTTTGGCCAGGCAGATTGCCGGGGCCGTCGTCATCTTTGGCGCGGTCACTTCGGGATCGCTGTCGGATCCACGCCGGGACGGGGCACCTTCCGCACACTGGTCTGGCGGGGAGCCGGTACGGGTGCCGGGGAGGTGACTGGTGTTGTGAATGTCAGTTATGCTTTTGCTGCTGTGAGGCTTCCTCTTGTGGCCAGGAATGGTTTGGACAGAGACCAGGTGTGTTGAGCAATGGGTGTTTCCATTGCTAACTCTCTGCCTATTTAAACCCTGGTCTGCTAGCAGGCTATGCCGGATGTCAGTTGTTCTTTGTACACCAGCCTGCTTCATCCTGCTCCAGACCACATCTACCCCAGATAAGTGCTTGGCTCTTTATTTGTTGTTTGGTTCTTTTTGCTCTTATCTGAGTTTGTCATTTACTGTTGTTATTTTCAGTTTATTTGCATGCAGGGATCTTCCCTCTCAGTTGCTTATCTGGGAAGCTCCCTGCAGCTATGTTTGGAATATTGCTCCTATAAGTCCATGTGTTTGTTGCTTCTTGAATGTGTAATGGTTCCTGCTTTCTGTTCATTGGTATGACAAGAGCGCCTGGTATAGGACGGAGTTCAGATCTAGTGATCTGAGGGCTTTTGTACTATCAGGTTTTTGGATTTTTGCAGGGTTTTTCTCTGGCCACCATCTGTCCCTTTCCTATCCTGTCCTATTTAGTCAGTAGGGCCTCACCTTTTTCTAAACCTATCATCTATCTGTGTATTGTGTTTTCCTATATCACCGCAGTCTTTGAATGTGGGGGGCTTGCTATTCTTTATCTAGTTTCTGAGGCAGAGAGTTATTCATCTTTCCTTCCTTTAGGATAGCTAGTTCTCCGGCTGGGTTCACGGTGCACAAGATGTTAGTTCACCCCTCGGCTACTTCTAGTGTTGAAGGTTAGTAAGGGGATGGCGGCCAGATTAGTTGCCAATGCTCTTGTCACCTTTTACCAATGATTTATGGTGGTCTTCCATGGTTCCGGATCACAACAGACTGGTAGGCCACTGGTGGCTTCCTCTGGCTGGTCCTCGCGGGCCGTCGGGACGGGTGCCGGTGTTGGTGGCAGCGGACCGAGTGGGGCGTCAGCCACAGGTACGGGCAGTGAGGGAGGCAGAGTCGCTGGCAGGGGCAGGTCGGGCCCCTCAGCCTGATCGGCCGGTCCCTGAGCGACATAGGGGCATGGGTCGCTTACCCGCTCCTCCAAGGTTGCCTCCACTTCACAAGCCCACACTGCTGCAGCCAGCTCCGCCATCTTGGTTGTCCATCGCTCCAGAATATAGCGCGCCTGCGCCTGGATCCGTCAACACATGCGATCCGTCTGGGCGTCTACCCAGGCCGCCGTTTCGGGCACGGGCTCCTGCACTCCGGGCTTGCCAGACGGGTTGGCCATGTTGCTCTGATGGTGTCCAGGAGCAAGAAGGGTGGCAGGGTCCGGGAGTCCTTGCCCTTTATCTGCTCAGTCACATGTTGCAGAATCTTCACCCGCCCCCCCTTGGTCTTTTGCTGGCACTCCTCTTTTAGGCCTGTAAGTTTCGTTTTGCGACTTCCGGCCTCGCTTTCTGGCCGCGTTCCCAGGGGGCGGGGCTTCAGCTTTCGCGCCCTTTTCGCGGGGAAGAAGACGCTGGGCTGTAGTTTTTCGTACCAAAATGGCGACCAAAATAGCGACTTCTGAGAATTTGACAACGGATCACCGCTGACTGTCCAATACAAGACGCACTTCCACAAGGTAAGTGGATGGGACCACCGTCTGCCTCCTAGCCAAAGGCACCAGGGCCTACCCCTAGCTCCAGCCCACACTCCTCTCCAAACTGAACTCTAAAGGCTACTTTACACACTGCGATATCGGTCCCGATATCGCTAGTGTGGGTACCCGCCCCCATCTGTTGCGCGACACGGGCAAATCGCTGCCCGTGCCGCACAACAGCCGTCACACATACTTACCTGTCCGGCGACGTCGCTGTGACGGGCGAACCGCCTCCTTTCTAAGGGGGCGGTCCGTGCGGCGTCACAGCGACGTCACTGAACCGCCGCCCAATAGCAGCGGAGGGGCGGAGCTGAGCGGGACGTAACATCCCGCCCACCTCCTTCCTTCCTCATAGCGGCCGGGAGGCAGGTAAGGGGAGCTTCCTCGTTCCTGCGGCGTCACACGCAGCGATGTGTGCTGCTGCAGGAACGAGGAACAACCTCGTTACTGCTGCAGTAACGAGATTTGAGAATGGACCCCCATGTCGCCGATTAGCGATTTTGCACGTTTTTGCAACGATGCAAAATCGCTTATCGGTGTCACACGCAACGGCATCGCTAATGCGGCCGGATGTGCATCACGAATTCCGTGACCCCAACGACTCCGCATTAGCGATGTCGCAGCGTGTAAAGCCCGCTTAAGACCAACTGACTTCTTTTCCCACCAGATCTTGCTGTAACCTCCACGTTTGAATAAAATAATCTTCTGCACAGCAAGATCTGGTGAGTGCCATTTTCTACAATTCTATACGACATATTGTCTTTCCTATAATGTGCACCCCAGAGCAGCAGTGATCTCTACCTGCGTGTTTTGGACTGTAAAACAGGTGAATAATTGTGTGAAGCAGTGCCCTGGATCCTCTTCTCATTACTTGAAGTTGACTTCTTTTCCCGCCCCCGGGCTGTCTGGACCCCTGGGTGGGCGCGTTCCAACCGCCTGGTCACGTCCACTGGTGTGTTTATCTTACCCTAAGGGGGGGGTGACTAGGGTTTAATGGTTGGCTGTGTGTTTCCTTGTGAGGGAAGGTGTTATGCAGGGGCCTGTTTGTGACTACCTGGTTTTGCCAGGGCGTCACAGGGGCACTGTCTGGATCTGGTTATAGGGCACTGTCTAGATTTGATTATGGGGGCACTGTCTGGATCTGGTCATGGGGGCACTACCTGGATCTGGTTATAGGGCACTGTCTGGATTTGATTATGGGGGCACTGTCTGGATCTGGTTATGGGGGCACTGTCTGGATCTGGTCATGGGGGCACTACCTGGATCTGGTTATAGGGCACTGTCTGGATTTGATTATGGGGGCACTGTCTGGATCTGGTTATGGGGGCACTGTCTGGATCTGGTTATAGGGCACTGTCTAGATTTGATTATGGGGGCACTGTCTGGATCTGGTTATAGGGCACTGTCTAGATTTGATTATGGGGGCACTGTCTGGATCTGGTCATGGGGGCACTACCTGGATCTGGTTATAGGGCACTGTCTAGATTTGATTATGGGGGCACTGTCTGGATTTGGTCATGGGGGCACTACCTGGATCTGGTTATGGGGGCACTGTCTGGATCTAATTATGGGGGGTTATTACTACACAATTAAGTAGATGGGGGGTAACTTGCATGTCTTTATAGGATTTCGAATGCTACAATGGCCAAATGGGGGAGAGGGGCCCGGATCAAAATTTGCACTGAGGCCAATCGGACTCTAGTTACGCCACTGTATACTGATGACCTACTGTTGTACTTTTGCAACCCAGTGATATTATAAAATGCACCGGTTACCTTCAGCCTTCTCCATCATCTGTGTATAATGTGGGAGGAGTGAGTATAACAAATATTTATTACTAAAAAGCTTAAAATGCAAAAAAAACTTAAAATAACATTTCCATTACAGACGCTATGAATCTCTGAATGACTGGACTGAGACCTGACAAAAATAAGCTTCGCCTTCTGCGCTGGCTCGGCTCTGCTACATACAGATTTATATTTTTTTTCCATACATTAAATTCTGTACCAAAGTCATATAGAGACTGATCGGGGGTGGGAAGAACCTGCATGAACGGAGATGTCATAGCGAAAAGAGCTGAGTCCGAAGAAAATCGCTGTTTACTTGTCCTCAGACACTAGAGGGTAAAATGTGCTCAAGAATTCCTGGAAGAAGAGAGAATTACAGTCAGCGGCATCGACCGAAAAGAGAAAGACTGACGGAACTCTGCGCTTATCTGTTCCTGGGAAAGCTGAGTGGCCGCCGTTGCAGACTGTGGGGATCACCCCTTTTTTTGCAATTTGCAACACCAAACTTTTGCACCAGCAGCTGAGCCCACCCGTGTTAGTCGCATCAGGTGAGGTGAGGTCCCCTGTCCTCGCCCAGTTCACATCAACCCTTGAATGGAGGTTCCTGGCAGAAATATTGCCCCTTACACATAGGACCTGTTTGCTTTGGACCACGACAGATCAACTGGTAAAAAGTTTTTAATTTCCCTGCAGCGCCCCAAGAGGGCAAATTAAGTATTACACATAGCGCCTTCACGTAGAATTCATGGCAAAAGTTGTTTTGCAGCGACGCTACACGGACATCAAAGCATTATCGATTCCCATATTTTTACGGTACTCTAAAATAATAACTGAAAAGGAAATCAGCCGACACAGCCGGGCGCTCGCAATAGAAGGTGGAAATGGTGTTTTACTGTTTCTGCCTTTCAGATCACTCTTACGAGTACTGGGAATACAATGGCCCCAAATGTGATCTCATGATTGTCGGTGGACCGACCAGGTGATCATCCAGCTGAGTCTAACTAGATCCAGCTCCCCCTCAACCCCCCGTTACTAGTCTTGCTATATCCTGTAACATAACTGCATGGTGTTGTGAACAACATAGATTAAAAAAAAATGAAGTGGGCTCCCACCTATTTTTAATAGCCAGCGAAAGTAGAGCAGACAGCTGGGGGCTGGTATTATCAGGCTGGGAAGGGCCAAGGTTATTTGTCCCCTCCCAGCCTAACATTAGCAGCCCCCAGCCACCCCAGAAGTGGTGCATCCAATAGATGTGTCAATTCTGGTTCTTCACCAGGCTCTTCCCGATTACCCTGGTGCAGTGGCAATCGGTGTAATACTTTTGGGGTTATCAGCTGTGTAATATCAGCTGGCATCAAGCCCAGGGGTTAGTAATGGAGTGGTATCTATGAGACACCCCTAGTACTAACCCAGGAAGTATAGAGTTAAAAAAGACAGACACAGGAAAAAAAATGTATTTGAATAAAGACCCCCACTCTCCCTTGTTCACCATTTTATTACTTCAAAATAAATCCTGTAAGTTCCGCAGTAATCCAATGGTGTAATGTCCCTCGATGCCCATCGATTCCTATGGAGCTTTGTTCTGAGAACCTTCTCAGAAGAACACTTCATAGGTCACTGCCGGTCAGCAGTGTGTATGGAATTTCTCATGAGCGTGACCAGGAGTGACCTATGGAGCGTCATTATGAGAAAGTTCTCAGAACGATGCTCCATAGGAATCGATGGGTGTCGACAGACATTACACCATTGGATTACACCGGAACTTACAGCATTTATTTTGAAATAATAAATTGGTGAGAGTGGGGGAGTCTTTATTCCAATAAACTTTGTTTTCCTTGTGTCTTTGTCTTTTTTAACTTTTACCAGGTTAGTCTAATACAGTGTTTCTCAACTCCAGTCCTAAAGACCCACCAACAGATCATGTTTTCAGGTTTTCCTCAATCAGGTTTTCAGGATTTCCTTAATGTTGCACAGGGGATGGAATTATTCCCTGTCTAACATTGAGGAAAACCTGAAAACATGATCTGTTGGTGGGTCTTGAGGACTGGAGTTGAGAAACACTGGTCTAATAGATACCTCTCCATTACTAACCTCTAGACCTGATGCCAGCTGTCAATTCACAGCTGACATTAACCCCAAAGATATTAACCTGATTGCCACCGCACCAGGGCAATCAGGAAGATCTGGGCAAAGCAACAGAATTGGAGCAACTATTGGATGCACCACTTCTGGGGCATCTGTTGGATGTTTTTTAAGGCTGGGAATGGCCAAATAATCATGGAAATTCCCAGCCTAACAATAGCAGCCCCCAGTTGTAGGCTTTACCTGCGCTGGATATCAAAAATAACCCACACTTTTTTATATTATTTATTTAACTGAGTGGGATCCCCTCTATTTTTGATAACCAGGCAAGGTAAAGCTGACAGCTGAGGATTGCAGCCCACAGCTGTCTGTTTTCTCTTCGCTGACATCAATCTTAAAAGTATTCTTGACATCAATCTTAAAAGTATTCTGAGTCTAACTAGATCCAGCTCCCCTCAACCCTCCGTTACTAGTCTTGCTATATCCTGTAACAAAACTGTACGCTGTTGTGAACTATAAAGATTAAAAAAATAAATAACTGGCGTGGGTTCCCACCTATTTTTGATAACCAGCCAAGGTAAATCAGACAGCTGTGGGCTGGTATTATCAGGCTGGGAAGGGCCAAGGTTATTTTTCCCCTCCCAGCCTAACATTAGCAGCCGCCAGCCACCCCAGAAGTGGTGCATCCATTAGATGCGTCAATTCCGGTTCTTCGCCAGGCTCTTCCCGATTACCCTGGTGCAGTGGCAATCGGTGTAATGCTTTTGGGGTTATCAGCTGTGTAATGTCAGCTGGCATCAAGCGCAGGGGTTAGTAATGGATTGGCATCTATCAGACACCCCTAGTACTAACCCAGGAAGTATAGGGTTAAAAAAGACAGACACAGGAAAAAAAATGTATTTGAATAAAGACCCCCACTCTCCCTTGTTCACCATTTTATTACTTCAAAATAAATCCTGTAAGTTCCGCAGTAATCCAATGGTGTAATGTCCCTCGATGCCCATCGATTCCTATGGAGCTTTGTTCTGAGAACCTTCTCAGAAGAACACTTCATAGGTCACTGCCGGTCAGCAGTGTGTATGGAATTTCTCATGAGCGTGACCAGGAGTGACCTATGGAGCGTCATTATGAGAAAGTTCTCAGAACGATGCTCCATAGGAATCGATGGGTGTCGACAGACATTACACCATTGGATTACACCGGAACTTACAGCATTTATTTTGAAATAATAAATTGGTGAGAGTGGGGGAGTCTTTATTCCAATAAACTTTGTTTTCCTTGTGTCTTTGTCTTTTTTAACTTTTACCAGGTTAGTCTAATACAGTGTTTCTCAACTCCAGTCCTAAAGACCCACCAACAGATCATGTTTTCAGGTTTTCCTCAATCAGGTTTTCAGGATTTCCTTAATGTTGCACAGGGGATGGAATTATTCCCTGTCTAACATTGAGGAAAACCTGAAAACATGATCTGTTGGTGGGTCTTGAGGACTGGAGTTGAGAAACACTGGTCTAATAGATGCCTCTCCATTACTAACCTCTAGACCTGATGCCAGCTGTCAATTCACAGCTGACATTAACCCCAAAGATATTAACCTGATTGCCACCGCACCAGGGCAATCAGGAAGATCCGGGCAAAGCAACAGAATTGGAGCAACTATTGGATGCACCACTTCTGGGGCATCTGTTGGATGTTTTTTAAGGCTGGGAATGGCCAAATAATCATGGAAATTCCCAGCCTAACAATAGCAGCCCCCAGTTGTAGGCTTTACCTGCGCTGGATATCAAAAATAACCCACACTTTTTTATATTATTTATTTAACTGAGTGGGATCCCCTCTATTTTTGATAACCAGGCAAGGTAAAGCTGACAGCTGAGGATTGCAGCCCACAGCTGTCTGTTTTCTCTTCGCTGACATCAATCTTAAAAGTATTCACCCGATTTCCACTGCACCAGGACAATCAGGAAGAGGCGGGCAAAGCAACAGAATTGGGGTATCTAATGGATGCACCACTTTTGGGACCTCTGTTGGATGTTTTTTTAAGGCTGGGAAGGGCCAAATAACCATGGAACTTCCCAGCCTAATAATAGCAGCCCCCAGTTGTCAGCTTTACCTGCACTGGTTATCAAAAATAACCCACACTTTTTTTGTATTATTTATTTAACTGAGTGGGATGCCCTCTATTTTTGATAATAAGGCAAGGTAAAGCTGACAGCTGAAGTTTTCAGCCCACAGTTGTCTGTTTTCTCTTCGCTGGTTATCAAAAAGTGGTTTGAGCCCACGTAATATTTTTTTATTTATTCCATATCTATGTTTGCAGAGTAATTGCCCCCATTTTGCTTCCTTTCGCAGCCCCCTAGTCCTTACTACGATCATTTTGCAGCCATTCTACAGGACAGAAGTTCAGGTTTCTATTGACTTATATGGGGTTCATGGTCTGGGGTCAAGTTCGGGTCCTGAACCGACCTTTTAACTAAAGTCTGGCCAAACTGGCAGAACCCAAACTTCCACGGCTCCACTCATCTCAACTAAACAATTTAAAATTTGCATGTATGGTGTGTAGCATTGACAGATTGCGCTGTGGTGCCGGTGAGGAGGGAATGATGCGAACCGCCTCTCGGCATAATTGAAATACCTTTGTCATTTTAATTTTTCTTTCATAAATCAATAGCACAGATGCAAATAAGCAACTTTCTAATATATCATGTAAGACAAATTTGTCTTTTTCTGCATTGATTTAATATTTGAGTAAAATCTGTATTCAGTATCACTTCTTTTATTATTTCTTTTATTATTTCCCTTTATTTATCTACCCTGGAGATCCAAATTAGAGAACAACACACAATTTCCTAAATGTTGCGATCATTGTGTCGTCCTATGTGATTATATCTTAACATGTGGAAACTCGCAGTATTTTCTGCTTATTTCATAAATTTAATTTACTGCAAAGCACATAATAAAAATGTAAATGAGATAAATGTAAAAGAACACAGATCAAAATTAGAGAACACTTTCAGATCCCTGCAAGTTATTTGTGTTAATCTGGCACCTGGTACTTATTTCCTTAATTATCTGACCAACCCTATGTAACTGGCAGCCGAACTTTCCAGTTTGCACTGACCTTGCCGTTCTAAAGTGACTGAAATCCTCCAGCAGCAGGTTGTCCAGATGAGGGACTGTTACGTCACCGCTGGATTCTGCTCCAGCGACTTCTGCTCCGATCACCAGGCGATGTCGTGTTCCTGCCGTGGATGGTGCTGGTGATGGGAGAGGAATCGATGCCAGCGGTATCGGTGGGCGCAGGCTCCGATCATCCACTGGGCTGGGTTATCTTGGGATCTGCAGTACCGCTGGCTGACTGTGGGTGGCATGTGTCTTCCAGCTGAAGTTGCCAGCGTTCAGCTACAGCCAATGGGAAGGCACCACACCCTTCTTATTCCCCCTCCTGTCACATGACCACTGCCAGAGATAGTTCTGATTTTCCTGGCTTCTGTTACGTCCTATTCTGTTTGGTGATTCCTGTGTGTGACTTCTGCGTGTTTTCTGACTACCCTTCTGCCTACTGTTTTGGTACCTCGTTGCCCAATCCAGATTTGACCTCTGCTACGTTTGCTGACTATGTCATTGCCTTCCGATTCTGTCCCTGTTCCGCAATTCCTGGTTTGACCCTGCCTGACTACTACTCTCATCGGACTGCAGCCTTCCACAGGTAGTTATCTCCAGGGCCCTGTGTAATTTCAAATCCCTGTAGTGGGGTTAAAGGGTTTCAGGGTTCTGGGGGGTCCTGCTTGGTGAGTGGATTCCCTCCAGCCTCCCCTTTACAGCCCATCTGAGTCTGTGGATCCAGGCAGGCGTTACAGGGACAAAGAGGTGACCCTATCAGCCATAGCAAGAGAAGTTGGTCTTTCCAAGTCTGTGATTTTGAGAATATTGTATCTTTACAACATCACAAACTCTTTCAAGTCCCCCAAGAAGGCTGGTCACCCTCGAAAGACAAATGCAAGAGAGGACAGGATAATGCGGAGACTCTCTATGGGTAATCATTCCCACACTGCAGCTGGAATTGCTCATCATGATCTGTCTCATCATACAGTGTCACAACGTTTAAGAGCATTTGGACTGAAAGGCGACTCTGCAGTGACCAAATGTCTCATTAGCTGAAAGAATTACAAGGCTAGACTCACCTTTGGTGAGGAGCATGTTGTGTGCACGGAGAAGTGTCCACAGGTCATTTAGTGATGAAAGCAAGTTTAATTTATTTGGGTCTGATGGGAAACATTATGTTCATCGACAAACTGGGGAAAGACTGAACCCAAAGTGTGTTAAGAAGTCAGTGAAAGGTGGTGGAGGAAGTGTCATGGTTTGGGGAATATTTTCCGTAGCAGGAGTTGGACCTGTCATACAGCTACATGGCAGAGTGAATGCAAGTGTGGATCAGAACCATCTTCACAACACAAGGTTCCATACTTGTGTTCATCACTCAATCAGCCAGCAATTTTCATGCAGGACAATGGCCCCTGTCACACAGCAAAACGAGGAAAGCAATTCCTGGAAACAATGAAATGGCCACAGCCCAGAGTCCTGATCTAAACCCAATAGAAAACCTCTGGCCAAGAAACCACAACAGTCAAAGAAGTGTGGAAGAGACTGGAAGAAGAGTGGACCAAAATCCCACCAGAGCAGTGTGAGAGACTAGTGATGTCCTGTGGCCACAGATGTGCTGAAGTCATTCACAGCGACGGCCGGTGCACGTCCTACTGATTGTGACTGTTGTTACCTGCAGAACATTTACTAATCATCCCTTGCTGTGCTACAATCCTCTGCTGTTTATACAGTCTTCTTCACTTTCTCCATATTGATTGTACCTATTGGAATCATGATACTTATTTCATTATATATTCTTTGATGGAGACATGTAATATTGTATATCGTCATCTGTGTTTCACTTCCCCCCCTTTTTTGAGTCTTCCCTGCAGAATTTGTTTTTAATCATATTTTCTATTAATCCCTGTGGCTTTCATGACTTGATACCTTCATAACTTTTATTTATTTCCGAGTCTTTTCCATGTACAAATTTTCTCTAGAGGATTTTTTGTCTTCTGGTCTAAATGACTTATTGGCACTTGGTTTATCTAATATTGGTCATTCTTTAAAAGAAAAAAAAAATAGTATAAATGTGAAAAAAATATGTTTTTACACTTCCACACAATAAAATGCCAATATTAGTAAAAAAAAAATGCAAAAAAGAAAAGACAAATAGAAAAAATGGAAAATAATTATATTCTATTTATCATTCAAAAAAACAAATAAAGGAAAAATCACTTCAATAACCTAAAAAAATAAAAAAAATATTAAAAGAAATAAAAAAAGAAAATGTAATGAACATTAAGGTCCAATGGGAAGATGCTTAAAACTGAACTATTTGGGTTTTTTTATTTGTTTTTTTGGTTGGGGTTTTTTTTTATAACCACCAAGAACATTGACTCTTGTAAGACAATGCAACAATCAAGCTTATTGCCTCTTTGTAACTATAGCTGTTTCTGAACTGTCACTTATACAATTTTTCTGCCATCCTTGATAGGGGGAACCACTTTTTCTCTGGCAATGGCTGTTGTAACTAGAAAGCAGCTCTAAATCACAGTCATTCTCCGATCATGAACCATGAACATACAGACTCTGTGATCTCTATCAAGTGGACATATGAGGGTCCGGTCCAGATAATGTGATTTAAGGTCTCATGAAAACTACGATAAATGACTCAAGCTCATTGGGTAAGATCTACCACAGTCCTAAAAAGTGGTGGTAATTTGATGCTGCCACTATCGGAGGAACCATTAATTCTGGTCTTTACAAGGATATTCTCAAGATAATGTGCCATAATGTGGCATTTATCCATCTTTTTGTCACAATGTGACTGTAGGATGGGAAGGTACAGGGGCTCCTAATCTATTCCCAACACTATAGGTCCCTAGGCTACCCCTAATCTCTGGATTACCCCTGATGGTGGAGATTCTGGAGTCATGTGCATTACTATTCTCCTGACCAGAACTAATTTGTTCCCACTAAGGAAGGGACAGGAGTGTAATGGCAGCTCTGATAAGGACAGACAGGGAAAAAACAAAACTCAGACACACTGCAAACTCACAGGAAGAAACAGTATGTAATTAAGGAAGAAAGCAAGAGCTGGAAGGTAGCAACAAAAGGACAATAAGAGTTAACACGATAACCGCTCACAGTAACAAAGTACTGCAACCATTAGTAAGGGGAACTTTGCACGCTGCGACATCGCTAGCCGATGCTAGTGATGTGCAGCGCGATAGCACCCGCCCCCGTCGCACATGCGATATGTGGTGATTGCTGCCGTAGCGAACATTATCGCTACGGCAGCGTCACTCGCACTTACCTGCTCAGCGACGTCGCTGTGACTGCCGAACAATGCCTCCTTCAAGGGGGAGGTGCGTTCGGCGTCACAGCGACGTCACCGCGATGTCACTAATCGGCCGGCCAATAGAAGCGGAGGGGCGGAGATGAGCGGGACATAACATCCCGCCCACCTCCTTCCTTCCGCATTGCCTGTGGACGCAGGTAAGGAGATGTTTGTCGCTCCTGCGGGTTTACACACAGCGATGTGTGCTGCTGCAGGAACGACAAACAACATCGTACCTGCGGTCGACCCGACATTATGAAAATGACCGATACTACACAGATCACCGATTTTCGACGCATTTGCAATCGTTTATCGGCGCACAAAGGATTTACACGTTGCGATGTCGTTACTGGCACCGGATGTGCGTCACTAACGACGTGACCCCGACGATATTTTGGATGTGATGTCGCAGCGTGTAAAGTACCCCTTAGTCTGGATCACAACACCTCACCAGACCAGTATAGAGGAGAAGAAACAAAAAAGCTAGCACTAAATGTGCACTACAGCACTAAAAATTCCAACTGTACTTATAAATTTGAGATTTTTGGCAAAAAAATTGCAATTTCTTGAGCCACCCCGCCACGTCACGGCAAATCTCTATTGGGGCAGTCCTACGCTAAAATATTTTTATCAAATGTGCCAAACGGCCTCACATATGGAATAGTAGAACTGCTCTTAGCAGCACTCACCTGGTCTATTTCAATCCCGTACCCATGACGGAGTCATAGCTATGGGCGGGACAGGTCCAAGCAAATGCTGCATGAAGTAAATAGCCTGTGGACAGGGCCTGATGACTGAATGTGAACAGTCACCAACTGCCAAAATCTAGACAGGTGGAATACATCCCAAATTGGGGTGCATAGCAAGGTGGGGGTCAGCCACTGACCAATTTTTAGTGCTGTAATGCACATTTAGTGCTAGCTTTTTTGTTTTTTCTTTATTGAATTGGTTGGTGGCTGACCCCCACCTTACTATGCACCCCAATTTGGGATGTATTCCACCTGTCTAGATTTTGGCAGTTGGTGACTGTTCACATTCAGTCATCAGGCCCTGTCCACAGGCTATTTACTTCATGCCGCATTTGCTTGGACCTGTCCCGCCCACAGCCATGACTCAGTCATGGGTACGGGATTGAAATAGACCAGGTGAGTGCTGCTAAGAGCAGTTCTACTATTTCATATGTGAGGCCGTATGGCACATTTGATAAAAATATTTTAGCGTAGGACTGCCCTAATAGATATTTGCCGTGACATGGCGGGGTAGCCTAAGAAATTGCAATTTTTTGCCAAAAATTTCAAATTTATAATAAGTACAGTTGGAATGTTTAGTGCTGTAGTGCACATTTAGTGCTGGCTTTTTTGTTTTTTTCAGTATAGAGGAGGTATAGCTGGCATTAAAAGAATAGTCCAGCCAGCATATGAGGGGAGCGAATGTGACTGGCTCCCCGACAGCATGTGATCAAAGGAGACTAACAAGCAGCGCAGCAGGGATTAACTCTTGCTAGCCTGCATGTGAACTACCACTCTGGTGGTCAAAGCACGAGTCTGCCTGCGCTGATGACAGACATCAGAGAAGTTAGCAGGCAGAGAGCCAGTATCTATAGTCTGCACAGATTCTGAAGCTGCCAGTTGGCGATTTTTGTAAAAACCTCCTTATGACATTTTTACTAAATGCTAGAGAAGAAATTAATGTTTTGTAATCAGGATTTAGTTACGGAGAAATTGGCATTTTTCTGTTTTGCACAAGTGGCAACAAGAAACGCACCATATTGGTTGCTTTTCATTAGCGACGCAGAAACTGATCATAAATCTAATCTGATGTTTTTATTGCTCTTTAATAGTAGATAAGAACCATATAATAAAAATAAATTACAAAGATAAATGTAAAAATCTTTTATATACAACATATTGCAGGAATACATTCTCAGCCCGTGTCCTCCACCAGATGTGGGGGACCACCTATGTGACGGTAATCAAACTGAACAAAGGTGGTGGTCGGTGGGACGCGATAAGGTCACGGGGTCCGGGGGCGGGAAGGTTGGTATCATTCTGAGATGGAAAGCTTCTTTGGCAGAGAGACTGTAGAAACTTCTATAGAAGTCAGAGCGGCCAGGTGAGACAGTCGCCTCTGAAAAATGCAAGACAAAAGGTTTAGCGGAGTGAAGATTAATGATGGCCGTAGATGTGGGGCATATACATACAGTACAGACCAAAAGTTTGGACACACCTTCTCATTTAAAGAGTTTTCTTTATTTTCAGGACTCTGAAAATTGTAGATTCACATTCAAGGCATCAAAACTATGTATTAAAACATGTGGAATGAAATACTTAAAAAGTGTGAAACAACTGAAAATATGTCTTATATTCTAGGTTCTTCAAAGTAGCCACCTTTTGCTTTGATTACTGCTTTGCACACTCTTGGCATTCTCTTGATGAGCTTCATGAGGCAGTCACCGGAAATGGTTTTCCAACAGTCTTGAAGGAGTTCCCAGAGATGCTTAGCACTTGTTGGCCCTTTTGCCTTCACTCTGCGGTCCAGCTCACCCCAAACCATCTCGATTCGGTTCAGGACTGGTGACTGTGGAGGCCAGGTCATCTGGCGTAGCACCCCATCACTCGCCTTCTTAGTCATATAGCCCGTACACAGCCTGGAGGTGTGTTTGGGGTCATTGTCCTGTTGAAAAATAAATGATGGTCCAACTAAACGCAAACCGGATGGAATAGCACGCCGCTGCAAGATGCTGTGGTAGCCATGCTGGTTCTGTATGCCTTCAATTTTGAATAAATCTCCAACAGTATCACCAGCAAAGCCCCCCCACACCATCACACCTCCTCCTCCATGCTTCACAGTGGGAACCAGGCTTGTAGAGTCCATCCGTTCACCTTTTCGACAAAGACACGGTGATTGGATCCAAAGATCTCAAATTTGGACTCATCAGACCAAAGCAGAGATTACCACTGGTCTAATGTCAATTCCTTGTGTTCTTTAGCCCAAACAAGTCTCTTCTGCTTGTTGCCTGTCCTTAGCAGTGGTTTCCTAGCAGCTATTTTACCATGAAGGCCTGCTGCACAAAGTCTCCTCTTAACAGTTGTTCTAGAGATGAGAAGGTGTGTCCAAACATTTGGTCTGTAATGTAAATGTGGACTAGATGAGGCTCCCACCAGTGAGAGCTGCATCAATCTGAAGAACAAGGCTCATAAACATGCCGCAGTCAGTGAAGCGGTGGTCGGATGGGGATTACGACCACTTCTTCACAGTCAATATCGTGCCATGGGGTCCCGTTCTGGAGATTACATGCATCTCGTATATTTATGGATACGCTATAGTGTAAGACATGGGGATAGGCCTATAAGCACTTCACTGCTTACCTTGTGATTACGGAAAGATATAAAAGCGATGACTGCCAGGCAGGACACTAATATAAGCATCAGGAGGAGAATGACCTGCCAAGACGTGATCGCACCGACATCTGCAGTATGGGCAGCTGAGAAAGTAAAGAGCAGGAATCAGGAAACATGGATATCGAAACGTAATAGAGAAAATGGAGGAGCAAGTACAAGGAGGTGTCAAGTCAGTGGAAGTGAGGAGGATGTCACAACAAATACAATAAGAAGATGGTGAGATAAGAAGGAAGAGGAGATATAATACAGTCATATGAAAAAGTTTGTGCACCCATATTAATGTTAACCTTTTTTCTTTATAACAATTTGGGTTTTTGCTATTTCAGCTTCATTTATCTAATAACTGATGGACTCAGTAATATTTCTGGATTGAAATGAGGTTTATTGTACTAACAGAAAATGTGCAATCTGCATTTTAACAAAATTTGACCGGTGCAAAAGTATAGGCACCTCAACATAAAAGTGACATTAATATTTTGTAGATCCTCCTTTTGCAATAATCCCAGCCTCTAGTGGCTTCCTGTAGCTTTTCAAGAGTTCCTGGATCCTGGATGAAGGTAGATTTGACCATTTCTGTTTACAAAACAATTCCAGTTCAGTTAAGTTTGATGGTCGCCGAGCATGGACAGCTGCTTCAAATCATCCCACAGATGTTCAATGATATTCAGGTCTGGGGACTGGGATGGCCATTCCAGAACATTGTAATTGTTCCTCTGCATGAATGCCTGAGTAGATTTGGAGCGGTGTTTTGGGTCATTGTCTTGCTGAAATATCCATCCCCTGCGTAACTTCAACTTCGTCACTGATTCTTGCACATTATTGTCAAGAATCTGCTGATACTGAGTTGAATCCATTCGACCCTCAACTTTAACAAGATTCCCGGTGCCGGCATTGGCCACACAGCCCCTAAGCATGATGGAACCTGCACCAAATTTTACTGTGGGCAGCAAGTGCTTTTCTTGGAATGCCGTGTTTTTTTGCCTCCATGCATAACGCCTTTTTGTATGACCAAACAACTCAATCTTTGTTTCATCAGTCCACAGGACCTTCTTCCAAAATGTAACTGGCTTGTCCAAATGTGCTTTTGCATACCTCAGGCGACTCTGTTTGTGGCACGCTTGCAGAAACGGCTTCTTTCGCATCACTCTCCCATACAGCTTTTCTTTGTGCAACGTGCGCTGTATTGTTGACCGATGCACAGTGACACCATCTGCAGCAAGATGACGCTGCAGGTCTTTGGAGGTGGTCTGTGGATTGTCCTTGACTGTTCTCACCATTCTTCTTCTCTGCCTTTCTGATATTTTTCTTGGCCTGCCACTTCTGGGCTTAACAAGAACTGTACCTGTGTTCTTCCATTTCCTTACTATGTTCCTCACAGTGGAAACTGACAGTGTAAATCTCTGAGACAACTTTTTGTATCCTTCCCCTGAACAACTATGTTGAATAATCTTTGTTTTCAGATCATTTGAGAGTTGTTTTGAGGAGCCCATGATGCCACTCTTCATAGGAGATTCAAATAGGAGAACAACTTGCAAGTGGCCACCTTAAATACCTTTTCTCATGATTGGATACACCTGCCTATGAAGGGCAAAGCTCAATGAGGTTACAAAACCAATTTAGTGCTTCAGTAAGTCAGTAAAAAGTAGTTAGGAGTGTTCAAAACAAGAAATTGATAAGGGTGCCCATACTTTTGCACTGGTCAAATTTTGTTTAAATGTTAATTGCACATTTTCTGAAAGTACAATAAACCTCATTTCAATCTAGAAATATTACTGAGTCCATCAGTTATTAGATATATGAAACTGAAATAGCTGTTGCAAAACCCCAAATTGTTATGAAGAAAAAAGGTTAACATTAATAGGGGTGCCCAAACTTTTTCATATGACTGTAATAAGAAGATGGTGAGATAAGAAGGAAGAGGAAATGCAATAAGGGCGAACAAAGTAGGTTAAGAAGATGCAAAGATGGACAGAACCTGAGAGAGAATGGAGGGCGATCAAAGTAGGTTAAGAAGCTACAAAGATGGACAGAACCTGAGAGAGAATGGAGGGCGATCAAAGTAGGTTAAGAAGATACAAAGATGGACAGAACCTGAGAAAGAACAGAGGGTGATCAAAGTAGGTTAAGAAGATACAAAGATGGACAGAACGTGAGAGAGAACAAAGGGCGATCAATGTAGGTTAAGAAGATACAAAGATGGACAGAACCTGGGAGAGAACGGAGGGCGATCAAAGTAGGTTAAGAAGATATACAGATGGACAGAACCTGGGAGAGAATAGAGGGCGATCAAAGTAGGTTAAGAAGATACAAAGATGGACAGAACCTGGGAGAGAACGGAGGGCGATCAAAGTAGGTTAAGAAGATATACAGATGGACAGAACCTGGGAGAGAATGGAGGGCGATCAAAGTAGGTTAAGAAGATACAAAGATGGACAGAACCTGGGAGAGAACGGAGGGCGATCAAAGTAGGTTAAGAAGATATAAAGATGGACAGAACCTGGGAGAGAATGGAGAGAGATCAAAGTAGGTTAAGAAGATGGTGGACAGCCCCAGAGGAGTAGGGACCATGAAGGTAACAGTATCAGTAATAGTCATCAATTTACCGTGCACATAGACCCAATGCTCCACTTCTCCTAATAATCTCTCAACGTCATAAACTGAGCAGGTCCAAGCCCCTGCATCCTCTGTCTGCACGTCCCACAGATCGACTAAGTCTCCTTCAATGACTTTTCTCTGTCCTTCTGGAAGAGATGGGCCTGTCCAGTGAAAGCGCTCCTTCCCAGTTGAACCATTGACGTTGCACAGGAGACGTAGGTGGGAACCTTCTTTGGTGAACGCAGAATCGGTGGGTGACACTGAGGACCAAAAAGACTAGTCTCATGTATACAAGAAAGAAAACGCAAGGAGCGAAAACATTAACGTGACCCTGTCTCATGGAGTGTGTACGTTACAGAGAAGGAGGAGTTGAGCTGATTGATTTTGACCTCTGCTGAGTTTAGGAGTCCAGGAGAACCATCTGCTGGACTCTTAATCTCATACTGAGTCTTTTCCCTCAAACGTATATGTCAATTTGCTCAGATCCTCTATATTATCAGACAGAATTGGACTTGGACTAAATGGTAAAAATTATTAGAGTCCGCCACTGACCTTGGATTACCCTCAGCTCGATCCGTCTGGTCAGTCTTTGGCTTTTGTAGGTGGTGTCACATCGGAACGTTCCCGCATCTTCTGGTCTCACAGGATTTAGTATGAGCGCTTGTTTGTTGTCTTGAAATATTTTTTTCTCTTTGCTCCAATGATAACTCAGTTGTTGTTCCGTGGGCAAATGTGAGATGTTACAAGGAAGCTCAACGGAGGAACCCACGCCAGTGTAGACCAAGATAGGATCCGGACTGGTGATACCTGAAGAAGACAACAAATTGGTCAATGGGTTTCTCTGGACCCACCCCCCAGTGGTAAATAATTGAGGCATAATTTCAGCTCCAAATGAGATTGTCTTCTGCTAGCCCTTGGTGCCCAATATTGTTCCAAGGTCTTGACCAACTAAAGGGAGCTCTGATAGACTATATATGACCCTACAGACAGAATCAGTCAAGGCAAGGTTTTCTCCCAGAGATCAGAAAGCCATTCATGCACAAACAATATGTTACCAATGGTGGGAAAACCTGTCAAGAACCTAAGTAAGGTGCCCTAATAATTTACTTGGACTTATAGGGTGTCACGATTCCTCTTTGCAGAGCATGTTGCCTTTGGAGATGCTATGCTTTGTTTTCCTGAGTTACTGAGCTACCGGTTTGATTGACAGCACTGGATTCTATGTTGATGCTGATTATTCAGGTGTTCCACCTCCCTGATCAGTGCTCAGGCTTTTTTTACTGAGCTTGCTTACCCAGAACCTCGCCAGTTGTATTCTCTGGTTCTGCAGTTGTGCTGTTGGCTTGTGTCTTTGCTAGTGTTCTGATCGTTGTTCTCTAATCCGGACTGTTATTTGACTCCTCTCTGCCCACTCCCTGTTCTTGTCGTGACCTCTGCCTTTTTGACCTCGAACCGTTACCTGACCAGATCTCTGCTTTCTCCATGAACATTTACGTGCTCTCCTGGATTTCTGACCCTCGGATATTGACCTGACTATACCTCTGTTTTCTCCTTGTGTTCATACGTTTCCTCCTGTTAACAGACCCCGGCTTTCCTGACTACTGTTCCACCCATACTTCACGTAAGTAGTGGCTAGCGTCACATAGGGGACTTAAAATGATCATAAATGAGATTGATGTCAGATACTTTGATGATGACTCACCAACCACCAAAAGGGTCACACTGGATCGTGCACCGTCCACCTCACAGCTCCACTTGCCATGGTCTTCTTGAGTAAGACGATGGAAATACAAGCTACTCCCATTCTTTGATATTCTGCTGGATGGATGGACAAGGATTCCATGATGAAACCAATGGACGGAGATGGAAGAACCACTGGGATTGATGATTTTGCACGTCAGGGTAACCGAGTTGTTCTCAGGTACAGAACCATCAGGGGACTGGATCACTGCGAGGGATTGTAAGGTAAATAGACCACATTCAGACTAGACATTACAGAAGAGTGTGCACTTTATAGCAACTGCAATGAACAGTAGTCAACTGACCGAGAAAGGTCAATAGATTGATAGGAAGTGATGGAGTGCAATCTCTCTCCACACCTGTATATAAAGCCGTATGTAGAGTTACTATCCTGCTTTATCTAAGCCTCCAGTAATAAAACTATTACCCCCTGTCCTCTAATAATAATGAGACAACTCTGCTCATTCCACCCCAATCTGTACGGCAAAGCTGACAAGTGTTTCTGCAGAAAATGGAAGGGTGAATAGCTAAATACACAGACAAAAAAGTGACTTGTTAGTTCTAACACCCAAGGCAATAAGTCAATTCACAATACCACTGCTTTTACTGGAAAGAATCCCTTCCTATATGAAACATAAAACATCTTATACCCCCTGCACAAGAATCAAGTAAAGTAAAGTATATTATATTACACTGACCCTGGGTATAGTTAGACCTCCCGGTAAGACCACCTACCTACATCTTTTTTCAAAACTAACTTTTTAGTCAAGTGACAGAGAAAGATCAATAGACTGATAATCTCTTCATGAAGTGATGGAGTACAATCTCTCTCCAGACCTGTATACAGGGTCGTATATATAGAGTTACTATCCTGCCTTATCTAAGCCTCCAGCAACAAAACCATTACCCCCTGTCCTCTAATAATAATGAGACGACTCTGCTCATCCCACCCCAATCTATATGGCAAAGCTGACAAGTGTTTCTGCAGAAAATGGAAATCTGAATAGCTAAATACACAGACAGATTATCCCCCTGTCCTGTTATAATAATGAGATGGCTCTGCTTATTCCACCCCTATCTATATGGCAAAGCTGACAAGTGTTTCTGCAGAAAATGGAAATCTGAATAGCTAAATACACAGACAGATTATCCCCCTGTCCTGTTATAATAATGAGACAGCTCTGCTCATTCCACCCCTATCTATATGGCAAAGCTGACAAGTGTTCTGCTGAAAATAGAAATCTGAATAGCTAAATACACAGGCAGACAGATTATCCCCCTGCCCTCTTATAATAATGAGACAGCTCTGCTCATTCCACTCCGATCTATATGGCAAAGCTGACAACTGTTTCTGCTGAAAATAGAAATCTGAATAGCTAAATACACAGACAGACAGATTATCCCCCTGCCCTCTTATAATAATGAGACAGCTCTGCTCATTCCACTCCGATCTATATGGCAAAGCTGACAACTGTTTCTGCTGAAAATAGAAATCTCAATAGCTAAATACACAGACAGACCGATTATTCCCCTGCCCTCTTATAATAATGAGACAGCTCTGCTCATTCCACTCCGATCTATATGGTAAAGCTGACAAGTGTTCTGCTGAAAATAGAAATCTAAATAGCTAAATACACAGACAGATTATCCCCCTGCCCTCTTATAATAATGAGATGGCTCTGCTCATCCGCCTTGATCTACATGGCAAAGCTGACAAGTGTTCTGCTGAAAATAGAAATCTGAATAGCTAAATACACAGACTAAAAATGTGACTGGTTTGTGCCAGCACCCAAGGTATTAGGTCAGTTCACAATTCTACTGCTTTTACTGGAAAGAATCCCTTCCTATATGAAAGATAAAACATCTTATACCCCCTGCACAAGAATCAAGTACCGTACATTATATTACACTGACCCTGGGTATATTTAGACCTCCCGATAAGACCACCTACCTACAAAGGCATCTTTTTTTCCAAACTGTAACTTTCTAAACTTTTCTCTCCCACTCTACAGAATCTGACTTTTTGTCTTTTCTTCCTTGGCCTTTATCTCATTGTTCCCCTCATTTCTTTTCGTCCGCCTTCAGTCTTATTACTAATGGTTTATATTTAATATTATGACCTAAAGGAAACTGATACCGACGGGGACCCTCACACTTGATGTGTCACCGGTTTCCTGAATCCCCTCCGTGTGCGTCACCGAAGCCCCCTATACACAGAAGATAATAACAGGATGTGGCTGGGCGAGGGGCACCGCTGTGATACATCTGCCGAGGAGACTGATCTACTTTGTGCCCACATTGTCGCAGTGTATCCCATGGTGATATACAATGAAGACGCGGGGACGCCTCACTATTTCCACCGCTCCCCGTTTTCCCCGCACTAATTTCAGTTTTGCCCGTATAATCTCTCTGCTCAGTACCGATACGTCCCACAGCATCGCTCTGCTGCCTACAGACTACTGCAAACCCAGATTACAGATTGGAATTATGTAGCTGTTCATATCAGAGATTACAATAGAAATTTGCACACAAAAAAAATCCGGCGCCCACATTCAATCTCAGCCGTACAATGCTGAGCGTGTTGGCCATTTTCCTTATAAAATAATTCTGCAAATAATTACCAGGCTACAAAAAGCTAAAAATGTCCCCATTATAGTCATCAAATGTAAAAATCCAACCTAACATTAATTTTTTTTTTTTATCCATTTCTTATTTTTCATGTTTTCACTACTGGAAACCATCAACAAGCAGGTTGCCTGCTGTATGTAATTTTTTTTTATAATTTTTATGATTTTATACTTTAAATAGTACAAGCAAATCTAAAACAAAACAACTTTGTAATATATCTTATCAAAGAAATCTGCTTCTTTCTCCCCTTATGAGCCCTTTCTCCATCTCACCTGCCTCCTAAACTCATTCACTGGAAAAAAAAACACACACAAAAAAAAAATGAAATTCGACTTGGGCAAAGCAAAATGGACTGCCAGCTCACTGAGGAATCAGATTACAGCTGCAGATTAAAGTATATGTAGATGGGAGGGGGAGAAGAAGGAACAAACAAGAAAAGAGACAGAAAATTATTGTTTTCTAGTAAGTGTTTGATCTCACTCCAGGGCTGGAATGATAGCTACACTGCTCAGTACTGCTGTTCAATGTTGTCCATGTTGCTGCTGTCCTATAGTAAGCACTTTATCTTACCCAGTGCTAGATTCACAGCTACACTGCTCAGTACTATTGTCCTTCATGCTGGTGCTCCTTTCTAGTATGTGTTTCATCTCACCCCAGGGCTAGATGCAGAACTATACTGCTCAGTACCGCTGTATGCTGTCTTCCATGTTTCTGCAGTGTTCCACTAAGTGTTTTCACTTACCCAGAGCTAGATTCACAGCTACACTGCTCAGTACTGCTATATGCTGTCCACCATGCTGCTGCTCCCTTATTGTAAGTGTTTTATCTCATCCCAGAGCTAGATTCACAGCTACACTGCTCAGTACTGCTGTATGCTGTCCACCATTCTGCTGCTCCCTTATTGTAAGTGTTTTATCTCATCCCAGAGCTAGATTCACAGCTACACTGCTCAGTACTGCTATATGCTGTCCACCATGCTGCTGCTCCCTTATTGTAAGTGTTTTATGTCATCCCAGAGCTAGATTCACAGCTACACTGCTCAGTACTGCTGTACAATGTCCTCCATGTTTCTGTTGCACTCTAGTAAGCGTTTTATCTTGCCCAGTGCTAAATTCAAAGCTACACTATTCAGTATTGCTGTACACTGTCCTCCATAATGCTGCTCCCTTATAGTGTTTTATCTCATCCCAGAGCTAGATTCACAGGTACACTGCTCAGTACTGCTGTATAATGTCCTCCATGATTCTGTTGCATTCTAGTAAGTATTTTATCTTACCCAGTGCTGGATTCACAGCTACAGTGCTCAAAAATGCTGTTTGCTGTTCTCCATGCTGCTGCTCCTTTCTAGTAAGTGTTTTATCTCACACTAGAGCTTAGATTCATAACTACACTGGTTAGTACTGCTGTGTAATGTCCTAAATATATTGCTACTGCCATATAGTAAGCAATTTATCTCCCCCTGTGCTAGATTCAAAGCTATACTATTCAATATTGCTGTACACTGTCCTCCTTGCTGCTGTTCCTTTCCAGAAAGTGTTTTATTTCACCCCAGAGCTATTTTCACAGCTACACTGCTCAATAATGCTGTACAATGTCCTCCATGTTTCTGTTCTATTCTAGTAAGTGTTTTCTGTTACCCAGAGCTGGATTCACAGCTACACTGCTCAGTACTGCTGTATAATGTCCTCTATGTTTCTGATGTGTTCCAGTAAGTGTTTTCTGTTACCCAGTGATAGATTCACAGCTACACTGCTCAGTACTGGTGTCTGCTGTCCTCCATGCTGCTGTTCCCTTAAAGTAAGTGTTTTATCTCACTCCAGAGCTGGATTCACAGCTACACTGCTTAGTACTGCTGTGCAATGTCCTAAATGTTAGTGCTGCCATATAGTAAGCAATTGATCTTACCCAGTGCCAGAGTCACAGCTACACTGCGCAGTACTGCTGTATAATGTCCTCCATGTTCCTGCTGTGTTGTAGTAAGTGTTTTATCTTATCCAGTGATACAGTCACAGCTACACTGCTCAATACTGCTGCATAATGTCCTCCGTATTTCTGCTGTTTTACTTTACCCAGTGTTAGTGTCACAGCTACATTGCTTAGCTCTGCTGTGCACTGTCCTCCATGTTGCTGCTGCCTTCTAGTAAGTGTTTTATCACACCTCAAAGACAGATTCACAGCTAGCCTGCTCAGTACTGTTGTACACTGTCCTTTATGCTACTTCTGCGTTCTAGTAAATGTTTTATCTGAGCCACTGCTAGATTTACAGTTGCACTGCTCAGTACTGCTTTACACTGTCCTCCAATCTGCTGCTCATTTCTAGTAAGGGTTTTATCTCACCCCTGAGCTGGATTGACAGCTACACTGCTGTATACAGCTGTATAATGTCCTCCAAGCTTCTGTTGCTTTTTGAACCTGTTCTACACAGACAGGAGAGCAGGAATCCCTTGCGTCTGTGTGCTGTGAATGGCAGACATCATAGCAGCTAATCTCAACTCACCAGCTCAGAGACAACTGAAAAAGTAGATAGAGATAGAGGCTGCGGAGGGTAAACTGATGAAAAATAAAGGCTACATGTCATATAATGGACAGAAAGCAGCTTTTTCATCATGACAGGTATACTTGAGCATCCAAAAATTGACCGTACTACAGCTCTAGGTGAGAGCTTAGTCCACGGGTGCAATTTCTGTCCGTGTTTGAAAGGTGCAATGAATCCTGACTACCATCCAGTGTCACTGCCATCCGCTACCACTCCAAGAAATGTCAAAAATTTAATGAGGCGCGGTTATCTGATGTAGGAACGTGAGACGCACTTTACCAAGCGCACATTTCATTACTGGTGAACTTTCCTTATCTGGAATTCCGAGTAGAAATACAAAAAAAAAATCCTTTTTTAATGTTTTATCAAATTCTTTAAAAATAATGTCAAATTGAGTCTCAAAGTGAAAACAGAGAACATTGGAATGGAATAATATGATATTTTTTAGACTACTTATTATCTGATATATAAAGCTGAGTTTATATGTGTGTGTGTGTGTGTGTGTGTGTGTGTGTGTTTGTGTGTGTGTGTGTCCGCTAAAGGAATCCACACCGTCGCATGTACAATCACGAAATTTTGCACAGACACCTCATGTGACCCAGGGAATGTCATAGACTATGTTTTGATGGGAAAATGTAACCCCGCGCTTTACAGTTACTCTCCAAAAAACCTTCCTCCATTAAAGTGAATGGAGCCTGGAACTACAGGTCATTAATAGCAATTGTGATTGGTTGCGATAGGAACAAAGGACATTGTTAGTATAAGTAGATTAGGTGGGAGGTAATATGATGTCGATGGGGAGAAGGATAGAGAAACAGACAGAGACAGACAGGGAAAGAGACAGACGGGGAAAGAGATAGACACAGACAAAGGCAGACAGGGAAAGAGACAGATAGCAAAAGACACAGACAAAGACAGACAGTGAAAGGGAAAGGGATGGGGAGACAGGCCGGGGAAAGACACAGGCCGGGGAAAGACACAGGCCGGGGAAAGACACAGGCCGGGGAAAGACACAGGCCGGGGAAAGACAAAGGCCGGGGAAAGAGACAGACAGATACAGAGATAGAGAGACAGACAGAGACAGACAGACAGAGACACAGAGATAGAGTCAGATAGACTGATACAGAGACAGATAGAGAGATAGCAACAGACAGAAAGAGACAGACACAGGCAGACAAGGAAAGACACAGACAGAGAGACACAGAGACACAGAGACAGCGACACACAGACAGAGACTGGGAGAGAGACAGAGAGACAGTTACTTTCCCGGGCAACACCGGGTACTACAGCTAGTAGTTTATAAAAACTGAAAATAAAACATATTAACCCACTGAAAAGTATAGAAGTTTGCACCTTTTATGGTCCTCAGAGATACTTCACATCTCTTCTTTCTCTGTCCGTGTCTGACCTCCGCAGTGTAATTTCCCGCATCCTTTTCCTTCAAATCCTTCAGATGTAATGAAAAAATTCCTTGATGGATCGAAGATGTTGGGACCGAGGCACGAGACATGAACGGGAGGCCCCTGAAAGTCACCCCATTAGGGAGCAACCTGAGCACCGGCCTTGGAGTCCTGGAATAATGAGAGGAGAAGACTGAGACGCGGCACGAGATGTAAGAGGATGGGAGAGGTTGTGGACAGAGAGAGAAAGGATAGGAGTTGAGGGGAAAAGGTTTTTCAGTTGGTGGAAGGGGAATAAGCTGCTGCCTGGCTGTGACGGTGTGATATTGTGGGTTGTATATCATTTTGTGTAGGTTTGTATTTTAGGAGCGGTGCTCTGTCCAATCTATGTATTATTTGTCCTGTCTGCAGGTTTATAACCCCCTGCAGTGCTTCTGTCCCTAGGTGTGGGGGAGGGGGGGCCTGGAATCCACCTAACCTCACTGTTTACCTGGGGGATTATTCAGTTTGGCTGGGAAGGACAAGACACAAGCAGGAAGGTTCATCCTCTGGGGGAGAAGCTGCAGCTACAGGCAGCACCCCAGAGAGCTGGGAAGTTGAGAAACCCTGAAGGACAAGACACAAGCAGGAAGATTCATCCTCTGGAGGAGAAGCTGCAGCTACAGGCAGCACCCCAGAGAGCTGGGAAGTTGAGAAACCCTGAAGGACAAGACACAAGCAGGAAGATTCATCCTCTGGAGGAGAAGCTGCAGCTACAGGCAGCACCCCAGAGAGCTGGGAAGTTGAGAAACCCTGAAGGACAAGACACAAGCGGGAAGATTCATCTTCTGGGGGAGAAGCTGCAGCTACAGGAAGCACCCCAGAGAGCTGGGGAGTTGAGAAACCCCGATTTCCCTGGAAAAGGACTGCTGGAGGATTGTGACTGATCCCCGGGACATTTATCCCATTATTAGACTACTTTACCCTCTGTGTGGTGGATTATTTGAAAGACCTTCTGACTTGCTTGGAATAAATGTTCTTTGGATTGTTCAAATCATTTCTCGCTCTGTTGATTGTGTGATATGGGAGAAGGACCCCGTGACACTGGTGTTAATGGCGGCAACTTATTTTTCCCTGCAACAAAGGATCAGGCATGTTAAAATCCAACATGCCCAATCCTTATTTTGCTTGAGATCTTCCATTGGAGAACGGATGGGGGTCTCCTCTGTACATTAGATGATTCAATCATTCACACCAAAATACAATGTGCATCTGACTCATAAGTGGCATCAGTTGTGTATATATCTAGTCACGTCACCCGACTCTCGATAGCAGATGCCTGCAGAAACTAGGATTAGGCATATCGACTTTAACATGCCCAATCCTTCTTTCAATCAATAGTTGTCATTGAACAACAGACAAGAGGCTGCTATACATCAACATAACATGTATCTTATGGAAATCTATTTCAGTGGGATCAGCTTCTTATATAGTGAAATAACTTGTTTATTTTTTTTTGCACTAGGAAAGGACTGGGCATGTAAAAATGCAACATGCCCAATCCTTATTTTGCTTGTGATCTTCCAGTGGCAAACAGATGAGAGCACTAGCAGACACAGAAAGAAAAGGGCCCCTGTGCAAGAAGAGTATACGGGGCCCTGGTTGCACCAATGATATGTCTGCCTCTGGAAGAGAGTCTCCTATTAGATGATCCAATCATTCCCACCAAAATATAATGTGCATCTGACTTGGTAGTGGCCTCAATTGGGTATATATCAGACATCTAATGTATAGAAGTCACTCAACTCTCCGATAGAAGATGCCTGCAGAAACTAGGATTAGGCATATCGACTTTAACATGCCCAATCCTTCTTTCAATCAATAGTAGAGGCTGCTATGCACCAACATAACATGTATCTTATGGAAATCTATTTCAGTGGGACCAGCCTCTATATAGTGAAATAACTGCTTATTTTTTTGCAATAACAAAGAACTGGGCATGTAAAAATGCAACATGCCCAATCCTTATTTTGCTTGGGATCTTCCCCTGGAGAACGGATGAGAGCACTAGCAGACACAGACAGAAAAGGACCCCTGTGCAAGAAGAGTGTATGGGGCCCCTGTTGCACCAATGATATGTCTGCCTCTGGATGAGAGTCTCCTCTTAGATTATCCAACCATTCCCACCTAATTATACTGTGCATCTGACTCATAAGTGGCATCAATTTTGTATATCTCAGCCATCTAGTCAGGACACTGTGTATATATCAGCCAGCTAATGTATAGAAGTCACCCAACTCTATGATAGCAGATGCCTGCAGAAACTAGGATTAGGCATATCGACTTTAACATGCCCAATCCTTCTTTCAATCAATAGTTGTCATTGAACAACAGACAAGAGGCTGCTATGCACCAACATAATGTGTATCTTATGGAAATCTATTTTAGGGGGATCAGCTTCTTATTTAGTAAAACAACTTGCAATAGTAAAGGACTGGGCATGTAAAAAAAGCAACATGCCTAATCCTTGCATATTCACAGATCTGCTCTTGGGCTGGCTTTAGGGTAAAGGATCAACTATAGAACCAGGACAAGGAGGGATAAGACAGCAGGGAAGATATAGAGAGTGAAGATGGAAGAGTATGGTTGCATTAAGATAAGAAGTGGAGCTAAACTGGGAGACTAACACCCATGTGATGGGATTGTGCCCCCCATTCATATTAGCATTGGGCTCAACCATCAGTGTATGGATTTTCGTTGGAACAAGAGGGAAATCCAGACACCTCGGAAGACGTCTTATCTCTATATTAAAAACAAAAGGATTGGGCATATTGATTACAACATGTCCAAGCCTTTTTTCCCCTGACTTCTTCCATCAGGTATGGCTGCGGGCAGTGTATAATATCATTACCCGTCGTTCCTCTGCCAGCGCACATAGCTCGCTGGGTTTGTATCCGGACGTCTGACCTTCCACAAACCGTTCATGTCACATGGAAGAATGACGCGGCCCCCGAGGACACCGGTGACGAGCACAGCAGACGCTGCAGAGGGAGAGATACAAGGATGGGTCATCATATGCGGCATCATGGACAGACACATCACACCGCCATCATGCACTTTACTACCGTTACTGTATATGCAGCGTTCTGGACTACGAGGACCAGGGAAAACCAGCGATTGGTGGGAACCAGGACAGTGACAGCGGAGGGGGAGACAGATGAGGGTGAATGTGCACCCGAAAAATATTTGCTGCAGATATTTCTCTTACAAATACTGAAGTGTTTGCAGGAAAAAAATGTAACATAAAATCTGCGCTTTTGTTGTGTTTTTGCTGCTTTTTTTTCTCCTTGATCATTAGAATAGTTGAAAAATGCTGAAAGGGTTAATATGCCGCAGATATGAACCTGCTTCACGTCTGCAAAAAAAAAAATAAGCAGCGTGTGCACGACATACCGGAATATCATCCACTCGGTGCTACAAGAAAGCCAGGATTTGTGATAAAAATGCGCAGGAAAAACGTGAGAAAAACGCAGCAAATACTTAACGAGTGCACAAAACCGCAGCGCTATTGAGGTGCATTATTGTACCCAAAAATCCCTTAGAAAAGGCAAAATTATTGTTTGTGGCACAGAATAATGCACAGTGTATTGCACAGTATCAGCGGTGGATACATAGTATACCAGACAGAATGAGTGGTGGATACATAGTATACTGCACAGTATCAGCAGTGGATACATAGTATATTGCACAGTATGAGTGGTGGATACATATTATACTGCACAGTATCAGCACTGGACACAGTATACTGCACAGTATCAGCGGTGGATACATAGTATACTGCACAGTATAAGCGGTGGACACAGTATACTGCACAGTATAAGCGGTGGACACAGTATACTGCACAGTATCAGCGGTGGACAGACTATACTGCACAGTATAAGCGGAGGACACAGTATACTGCACAGTATAAGCGGAGGACACAGTATACTGCACAGTATAAGCGGAGGACACAGTATACTGCACAATATAAGCGGAGGACACATTATATTGCACAGTATCAGCGGTGGACACAGTATACTGCACAGTATCAGCGGTGGACACAGTATACTGCACAGTATCAGCACTGGACACAGTATACTGCACAGTATCAGCGGTGGACAGACTATACTGCACAGTATAAGCGGAGGACACAGTATACTGCACAGTATAAGCGGAGGACACAGTATACTGCACAGTATAAGCGGAGGACACAGTATACTGCACAATATAAGCGGAGGACACATTATATTGCACAGTATCAGCGGTGGACACAGTATACTGCACAGTATAAGCGGAGGACACAGTATACTGCACAGTATAAGCGGAGGACACAGTATACTGCCAGTATAAGCGGAGGACACAGTATACTGCACGGTATCAGTGGTGGACACAGTATACTGCCCGGTATAAGCGGAGGACACAGTATACTGCACAGTATAAGCGGAGGACACAGTATACTGCACAGTATCAGCGGTGGACACAGTATACTGCACAGTATAAGCGGTGGACACAGTATACTGCACAGTATAAGCGGAGGACACAGTATACTGCACAGTATAAGCGGTGGACACAGTATACTGCACAGTATAAGCGGAGGACACAGTATACTGCACAGTATAAGCGGAGGACACAGTATACTGCACAGTATCAGCGGTGGACACAGTATACTGCACAGTATAAGCGGTGGACACAGTATACTGCACAGTATAAGCGGAGGACACAGTATACTGCACAGTATAAGCGGAGGACACAGTATACTGCACAGTATAAGCAGAGGACACAGTATACTGCACAGTATCAGCGGTGGACACAGTATACTGCACAGTATAAGCGGAGGACACAGTATACTGCACAGTATAAGCGGAGGACACAGTATACTGCACAGTATCAGCGGTGGACACAGTATACTGCACGGTATCAGTGGTGGACACAGTATACTGCACAGTATAAGCGGAGGACACAGTATACTGCACAGTATAAGCGGAGGACACAGTATACTGCACAATATAAGCGGAAGACACATTATATTGCACAGTATCAGCGGTGGACACAGTATACTGCACGGTATCAGCGGTTGACACAGTATACTGCACAGTATAAGCGGAGGACACAGTATACTGCACAGTATAAGCGGTGGACACAGTATACTGCACAGTATAAGCGGAGGACACAGTATACTGCACGGTATCAGCGGTGGACACAGTATACTACACGGTATAAGCGGAGGACACAGTATACTGCACGGTATCAGTGGTGGACACAGTATACTGCACGGTATAAGCGGAGGACACAGTATACTGCACGGTATCAGCGGTGGACACAGTATACTGCACGGTATCAGCGGTGGACGCCCCTCTCTTACCTGGTATTATGGTGGCGAGCAGTAGGAGGCAGATGGGTCTGGTATCCATCTCTGAGTGCCAGGTGCCGTCTGTCTCCCCTTATATATGTATGTCACACGTCACTGACACTTTGTGCTGACTGTCTTCCCGCCTGTCAGTACAGGCAGCTGAGAAGTGACATCTCTGAGAGACACTGGAAAATGTACATCGAGCTCTCGCTCTCTGCGTGCCGTCTCTGACTGTCTCTGTCACTGGAAAATGTGAGACTGCTGTTTACTAGAGAGAAAGAAGAGTGCGGCCGAGAGGAGAAGTCAGTCACCCACCATACACAGGAGGCCAGGGGCCGGCACCCACCATACACAGGAGGCCAGGGGCCGGCACCCACCATACACAGGAGGCCAGGGGCCGGCACCCACCCTACACAGGAGGCCAGGGGCCGGCACCCACCCTACACAGGAGGCCAGGGGCCGGCACCCACCATACACAGGAGGCCAGGGGCCGGCACCCACCATACACAGGAGGCCAGGGGCCGACACCCACCCTACACAGGAGGCCAGGGGCCGACACCCACCCTACACAGGAGGCCAGGGGCCGGCACCCACCCTACACAGGAGGCCAGGGGCCGGCACCCACCCTACACAGGAGGCCAGGGGCCGGCACCCACCCTCCACAGGAGGCCAGGGGCCGGCACCCACCCTCCACAGGAGGCCAGGGGCCGGCACCCACCCTACACAGGAGGCCAGGGGCCGGCACCCACCCTCCACAGGAGGCCAGGGGCCGGCACCCACCCTCCACAGGAGGCCAGGGGCCGGCACCCACCCTCCACAGGAGGCCAGGGGCCGGCACCCACCCTACACAGGAGGCCAGGGGTCGGCACCCACCCTACACAGGAGGCCAGGGGCCGGCACCCACCCTACACAGGAGGCCAGGGGCCGGCACCCACCCTACACAGGAGGCCAGGGGCCGGCACCCACCCTACACAGGAGGCCAGGGGCCGGCACCCACCCTCCACAGGAGGCCAGGGGTCGGCACCCACCCTCCACAGGAGACCAGGGGCCGGCACCCACCCTACACAGGAGGCCAGGGGCCAACACCCACCCTACACAGGAGGCCAGGGGCCGGCACCCACCCTACCCAGGAGGCCAGGGGCCGGCACCCACCCTACACAGGAATCCAGGGGCTGGCACCCACCATACACAGGAGGCCAGGGGCCGGCACCCACCATACACAGGAGGCCAGTGGACGGCACCCACCATACACAGGAGGCCAGTGGACAACACCCACCCTACACAGGAGGCCAGTGGACGGCACCCACCCTACACAGGAGGCCAGTGGACAACACCCACCCTACAGAGGAGGCCAGGGGCCGGCACCCACCCTACACAGGAGGCCAGGGGCCGGTAGCCACCCTCCACAGGAGGCCAGGGGCCGGCACCCACCCTCCACAGGAGGCCAGGGGCCGGCACCCACCCCTACACAGGAGGCCAGGGGTCAGCACCCACCCTACACAGGAGGCCAGGGGCCGGCACCCACCCTACACAGGAGGCCAGGGGCCGGCACCCACCCTACACAGGAGGCCAGGGGCCGGCACCCACCCTACACAGGAGGCCAGGGGCCGGCACCCACCCTACACAGGAGGCCAGGGGTCGGCACCCACCCTCCACAGGAGACCAGGGGCCGGCACCCACCCTACACAGGAGGCCAGGGGCCAACACCCACCCTACACAGGAGGCCAGGGGCCGGCACCCACCCTACCCAGGAGGCCAGGGGCCGGCACCCACCCTACACAGGAATCCAGGGGCTGGCACCCACCATACACAGGAGGCCAGGGGCCGGCACCCACCATACACAGGAGGCCAGTGGACGGCACCCACCATACACAGGAGGCCAGTGGACAACACCCACCCTACACAGGAGGCCAGTGGACGGCACCCACCCTACACAGGAGGCCAGTGGACAACACCCACCCTACAGAGGAGGCCAGGGGCCGGCACCCACCCTACACAGGAGGCCAGGGGCCGGTAGCCACCCTCCACAGGAGGCCAGGGGCCGGCACCCACCCTCCACAGGAGGCCAGGGGCCGGCACCCACCCCTACACAGGAGGCCAGGGGTCAGCACCCACCCTACACAGGAGGCCAGGGGCCGGCACCCACCCTACACAGGAGGCCAGGGGCCGGCACCCACCCTACACAGGAGGCCAGGGGCCGGCACCCACCCTACACAGGAGGCCAGGGGCCGGCACCCACCCTACACAGGAGGCCAGGGGTCGGCACCCACCCTCCACAGGAGACCAGGGGCCGGCACCCACCCTACACAGGAGGCCAGGGGCCAACACCCACCCTACACAGGAGGCCAGGGGCCGGCACCCACCCTACACAGGAGGCCAGGTGCCGGCACCCACCCTACACAGGAATCCAGGGGCTGGCACCCACCATACACAGGAGGCCAGGGGCCGGCACCCACCATACACAGGAGGCCAGTGGACGGCACCCACCATACACAGGAGGCCAGTGGACAACACCCACCCTACACAGGAGGCCAGTGGACGGCACCCACCATACACAGGAGGCCAGTGGACAACACCCACCCTACAGAGGAGGCCAGGGGCCGGCACCCACCCTACACAGGAGCCCAGGGGCCGGCAGCCAAAGAACTATAAGTCCCAGCATGTGTAGCACCCCATGGGGCTGGTGGTCCGCCTACTCGTCGCCGGACCATTTCGGGTCGGGTCAGGAGTTGTCACGGGGTGGCCTTGCCCGGTTCCGTTGCCCCGAGGTGTACAGTTAAATGGTGGGGTAAGCGTGGTATTGGGAAGAGTTTGTCGTGACGCCACCTGTGGTATGTGGCCAGGGAGTAGCCGCCGCTGCAGGGTTCCTCTCGAGGGCAGGTGTTAATGAAGCCGGGATGGTGTCACTCCCCACAGGCGGAGCAGGCCCCGGGTGGTTGATGAGGGTTATAATGGTCATTGGCACCTAAGCGCTGGGCGGCGACGCCGGTACGGACGAGCCAACACAGTCTCTGCGGGTTCAGGGTGTAGTTTACTCACAACTTCAGCTGCCAGCCCGGTCACACTGGTTACTGCCGTGATGGGCTCAGGTCCATCCCGAATCCGCAGGAGGGCAACACCGGCCCTGGAAGTCCTATATGCCACCCGGCTCTGGAAACCTGTGTGGTCGGAGAAGCATGGAACTCCTCTATCCGGCAAAATCTGGTGATGCCACGTGGAATTACACCACCCTAGGGTGCTGCACCCGGAACAGCTCTGGTCCTGGGGGAACTGACACGGTATCTCCACAGCGACCATTAAACCCCTATGTCCCACAGGAGCTACCGGGAAACACGTCCGTTCACTGTCACTCCTGCTGGAGAACTCTATGAAAATTGTAAAGTGTGTGTGTGACTCCTAACTCCCCCTGGGGGCCGCTCCTCCCCCTACCCAGGTCCTAAACTAGTGGATTGGGGTCCCTGTTGTGATGTCATCCTGTAAATGCCACACACTGTTGGAAACCCCTTTTATGCCCAACCCTAGCCCAGTCCCCAGTGGGGAAGGGGCAACCCGTGTGTATGTGGTTGTGGATGATGAAACCGGTACCGACCTCCTTTTGGATCCATGATCAGCACCACACCCAAAGTGAGGTGCAGTACCATGTGACGACCTGAGCCTCAGGGGCGCCACACATGCCCTGTCATGGTAGTCTAAAATCACCTGGAAAAGTGAAGTATCAATGCATAAAACTGTAGAATACAGGAGGAGCGATCGAATAATCACAGTCAGGAATCCCAGGGGGTAAAATAAAGTAACAAAATAAAAAAAAAGTTTTAAACTAAATATATAAAAGTATAAATTACCCCTTTTTTCCTCAATCAAAGAATAGATGAAAAATGAGATTGTCGTCTCCATAAAAGTCCGACCTATCAAAATCTAAAATTATCCTATATGTTGAGGTCCAAAAAGAAAAAAAAATTGAAATGACAGAATTTCCGTTTTTTTGGTCGCCATACTTCATACAGATGAAAAAAATAAATAAAAATTGATTAAAAAATGTCGTAAGAACCCTTGACTAGGTCAAGATCGGTTTTCAGCCTCTCAATGTAATCAATTAATGTAATGTTTGTATTCACTGACAGCCAGCAGAGATCTGGCCACTAAAAAATGTTTCCCTCCACGTTCTATACTCACCTTCTTCCTGTTTACTAATAATGACCACAGAACTGTGTGTTTGGCCCCTGCTCTCCAGGGCCCCCATAGCAGCCTATATGCTATGTATGCCCTTGCATGCTGAGACTTGTAGTCCATCAGATCTGTAAATTTTAACTAAGCGGAAAAAAAAAGTATGAAAACAAATTTGGGTCAAGCGTACGCTACGGCCTCTGCTGAATGAACGGATTACCTGCGGTGACTGCGGCTTCCTGCACAACAATAATAGCTCTCTATGATTTGATATTTGAAGGTGTGCAGTGTGAATGCAGCTCTGAAGGCGTCTATATACACAGCGAAGCTTCCACCTGGGCACAACCGCAGATCAAACCACAGCTCTGTCTTCAAAACATCAAATAATAAGTGAACGAGACGAGTGTCAGAGCCCAGAAGAGGCGCTCGCACCTGATACCCTGGGGAGGGGCACTGTTCTGCCCCAGCATAGAAAACTAGGGAAAATTAGGACACCCCCAATAACCTGCAAATCCACGCCCATTCCAGACACCACACCCTTTCTTAAAGGACTAGTAAAAGCCTGTAATAGTACAGATGTATAATAACACTGTATTACCATTGTAGCGGCTGTTTCTTTCCAGCTGGTTTTATGGGGTCTTAAAAATGTATCCATAATGGGATAACCCCTTGAATTTTGTCAGAATACTACCATTAAAACATTTTTTTAGAGAGTAGTTTTATTAAAAGTGTCACTCATAGAGTGCTCCCAAAACAGTCAGCCATAGAGTGCTCCCAATAACACTGTCCACCATAGAGTGCTCCCAATAAAACTGTCAGCCATAGAATGCTCCCAATAACACTGTCAGCCATAGAGTGCTACCATTTACCATGTCACTCATAGAGTACTCCGAAGAACACTCAGCCATAGAGTGCTCCCATTTACAGTGCCACTCCCAGAGTGCTCCCAAAAACACTGTCAGCCATAGAATGCTCCCATTTACAGTGTCACCCATAGAGTGCTCCCAATAACACTGTCAGCCATAAAGTGCTCCCACTAACACTGTCACCCATAGAGTTCTCCCAATAACACTGTCAGTCATAGAGTGCCACCATTTACAGTGTCACTCATAGAGTGCTCCCAAAAACACTGTCAGCATTAGAGTGCTCCTAATAACACTGTCAGCCATAGAGTACTCCCATTTACAGTGTCGCTCATAGAGTGCTCCCAAAAACACTGTCAGCCATAGAGTGCTCCCATTTACAGTGTCACTCACAGAGTGCTCCCAAAAACACTGTCAGCCATAGAGTGCTCCCAATAACACTGTCAGCCATGGAGCGCTCCCAATAACACTGTCAGCCATAGACCGCTCCCAATAACACTGTCAGCCATTGAGTGCTCCCATTTACAGTGTCGCTCATAGAAGGCTCCCAAAACACTGTCAGCCATAGAATGCTCCCAATTACACTGTCGGCCATAGAGTGCTTTCATTAACAGTGCTATACCATAGAGTGCTCAAATTAACAATTTCAGGCTACTGCACCTATTCAGAATGAAAGTCAAGGAGTGCTCCTATTAATACTGTCAGCCATAGAGTGCTCTGATTAACAGTCCCACACATAGAGTGCTCCCAATAATACTGTCAGCCATAGAGTGCTCCCATTAACAGAGCTAGCCCATTCAGTGCTCACAATAATAGTGCTAGCACATAGAGTGCTCACATTAACAATTCAGATGACTGCCCCTATTCAGAATGACAGTCAAGGAGTGTTCCTACTGGTTAACACTGTCAGCTATAGAGTGCTCCCATTAACAATGCCAGCCATAGAGTGTTCCCAATGACAATTAGGAGAGCTCGCTTTAACAGTGTCAGTTCATTAAAAGGGCTCACAGTGCTAGCCCATAGAGTTCTCCTGTGACGCCCTGGCAAAACCAGTCACAGAAAGAGTTAAACCTCCTTGGTACCACCTGATCCCACACTGGTACAGTGAAGCAGCCGCACCCCCCCCCCCCCCCCCCGGTGTAACAAAAGGAGCAGGAGGGGAGGAGTTGAGTCAGTCGGTGGAAGGAGGGAGAGGAGTGTAGACAGGGTTGTAGCCCCTGTGCTGCAGGGGAAGTGAAGCTAGGAGAAAGCAGAAGTCTTGTAGCTGAAGTGGAGAGTACGCTCAGGGGAACCCGCAGTGGACCGGGGCAGGGTAGTGGCCCGCCGGTAGTGTGCACGGGACCCCGGAATTGTGCAAAGAGAGGACTTCCCCCGTCCGAAACAGAGAAGATGATTCTTAGCTGGAGTGCAGAGGAGAGAGGGCCCTGCTTCGTGTACCGGGTGTGGGATCCGAACACCCCCGTACCAAAGGCCTACGGACACTGTCAATTTCTGGTTAAGTACTGGACTCTGTGTTTCCTGACCCTACACATGAAAGCAGCCTCATCCAACACCAGGACAACCGAACTGTGAGTTTCCTGCTTCCTACAATCCCTGCCACCACCACAACTCCCACTGGGCCCCGGGGCATCCATCCCTACCCACGGAGGGTTAATAACATCCAGCTGCCAGCCCAACGCCCCCGGGAATTCCAACGGCAGCGGTGGTACCCCATTTACCACATACCGTGGGTGGCGTCACGTACAAACTTTCCAAAATCCCATACACCATAACCCCCTTTTCAATTGAAGTGACCGCAAGACCCCCGGTCCGGAGACCCTCGAGCCACCCACAGAAGGTCCGGATCCGAGCAGCGTCGGCTGCTGAGAGCGGGAGGGTACACTCTCATTAACAATGTCAAATGACTGCCTTTATTCAGAATGACAGTCTAATAACAATATCAGACATAGAGTGTTGCCATTAACATTGCCAAATATATAGCGCTCCCATTAACAGTGTCAGACATAGAGTGCTCCCATTAACAGTGCCAGATATAGAATGCTCCCATTAACAGTGCGAGATATAGAACGTTCCCATTAACAGTGCCAGATATAGAGTGCTTTCACTGCCAAATAATGAGTGCTCTCAATGATAATGCCAGAAAAAGAATGTTCCTATTGAAGTTGCTCCCATAAATTGCTCCTATCACCAGTTCTATTCAAGAACTGTCCCTATTCAGAATGACAGCCAAGGAGTATTCCTATTTACAATGCCAGCCATAGAGTGCTCTTGTGACGCCCTGGCAAAACCAGGTTGTCACAGAGCCTGCACAAATCCACCAAAGTGCAGGCCATTCTCCTCCTTGGCACCAGCACAGTCCCCACACAGATATACACCAGCCAATCAGGCCCTACTCACTCCCTCCCCAGGAAAATGGGAGGGATCGAAAAGAGCTTAGGAAGTGACAGGGCAGAGTTTAGCTTCAGATTGAGCTGTAGTCAGTGAAGAGCTTACAGGACGGGGTTGGAGCTCCCTGGAGAGGCTGGTAGTCGGGGTAGGAGCCCTGAACTACCGGACTAGGTGACAGTGAGGGCCACAGGTACGGAGATCCGGTCGCAGGGAACCTGAGGCCTACCAGGACAGGGTTGTAGCCAAGAGAGGGGATCCGGTCCGGAGGCCGTTCAAGCGGACTAGTCCAGACAAGAAAGAGACAGACAGAGAGTGTGGAAGAAATGGGCCCTTGGCTGTATATCTGGGTGTGGAACCCGAAGACACCCGCCAAAGGTGACCGGCCATTGGCAATTTGGTTTAGAATACAGACTGTGTGTCTGGTTACTGACCATTCAAATCATCAGCAGCTCATCCAGCAACACGACAAATATTTCCCTGGTTGTATTAGTTGTAATTCATGTATTTCCTTGGGGGAGCTGCTGGTCTCAATGTGTCTCTCTCATACAATTGTAGTCTTGGCATCTAATGTGATTATGTAAATAGCCTGTCCTCTTCTTTCCAGAGTTGTGTATCTAATCTGTAATTGCATTGGCCAGTGAAGGAATAGTCATTGTTCTGCACAGCAGGGGATCCCTTCATCTACTGTGGCTGGCAGACATATCGGAGCCCTGTGATGGACCAAACCATTGATGATAGGACATGTGACCCCTACCCCCTGAACATGGTGGGCTGGTCAAGGAGCACAGACAATGCATTTCCCTTCTTGTAACTTCAGAGTGAGCTGAAACTTGAAGGGAGCAGGAGCTCCAGCCTGGGTGGCTGTGGACACGGACGGAGCTAGGCCTGTGTGGCGGCCCGTGGGATTGTGTGGAACTCTTTGGACTACTGTAAGGACGATTGCTTTGTAATCCGGTCCGAGGATTGTCGGGAAGGGCCCCCGAATCTGTTTTACGTGGACTTATCGTGTGCTGTTCCAGTGTTCTTGTGAATAAACCTGTTGGATCGTTCCTCGGCCTGTTGTCTCTCCTTGCTCTGCTGTACACCCCGTCACAAACTGGTTGGCAGCGCTGGGATCAGAGCAGAAGGAATGGAGGACAATGGCTCAACATCAGGAACCAGCACTGCAGAGTACAAGACCTGGACTTTGGGGAGCCTGCAATCAAAGGCCCGTGAAGTAGGAGTTCGTTTCAAAGGACTCTCCAAGGAGCAGCTGATTGAGGCGCTAGAAGGAGTCTGCTCGCAAAATGACGTGGAGGAAGGATCCTCACAGCAAAGGGAGGAAAGACGGGAGCTGGAGGTAAATACCCAAAAAAGTCAATGGATTGTGTGGTACAAGGAAAAGATGGCACTGCTTGGAGATGAGGCCACCATAGAAGATAAGAGGGAGGCCATGCGTGGAGCTGAAGAGAAGGAGCGCAGGATGGAGGAGATGGCATTGCTGGATAAGCAGCTCGCTGTGGAAGCCGCGAGAGGTTCCAGACAGACTGTAACCCCAGCACCCATCATGAGGGAACTTCCCAGATTGTCCCGCAAAGACTTCAAGCAGTTTAATGAGGCTGCTGGTGACATTGAGGGCTTCTTCCAGGACTTTGAGCATCAGTGTCGATTAATGGAAGTCCCAGAAAGGGAGCGCGTCCGGCATCTGGTTGGGCTCCTAGAGGGGGGAGCTGCTGAAGCCTATAGAGCTATGGACCCTCGGTGGAACTGTGAGTATGCGGAGATTAAACAGACTATTCTAGAACATTATGCTGTGACCCCAGACACTTACAGGACTCAGTTCCGTGCTTTAGCCTGTGATGGGGAAGTGTCTTTTAAGATATATGCTCATAGACTCAAACAAATATGTAATCGCTGGCTGGAGGCAGAGGAGGCCTTATCTTGGGAGACCTTCCTGCAGGTCATCCTAAAAGAACAATTCTTTGCCCAGTGCCCCGCTGAGATCCGGGAATGGGTGCGTGAGAGAAAACCAGCGACAGTGGAGGAAGCTGCTGCTCTCGCTGATGAGGCTCTCACCATCAAGCCTCAGTGGAGGATTCTGTTGGAGGATGGAGAGACGCCTAACAGCTCCACAACACCGGATGCCCCCAGTTATTCTGTCCCCATTGTTCCCCGTTCCTCTAAGCCACCACATGTTGATACCCGTGTTAATGTGCCTCCAGTTGCTTCTACTGCACTTTCTGGAATACGCCGGGGAGAGGAAGTAACAGAGCACAGGTGTTATGTTTGTAGGCATCCCGGGCATTTGCAGGCCTCATGCCCAGCCAGGCCATGGAGGAATCATCCTCAAACCCCTACAGCACCTTCAGGTGGGAGCCGGCCTCCAAGTTCCCCTACCCCTTACCCAAGAGGACGCCTTGGATGGAGGGAGACCCAGCTCAGATGCTATCAATGTGGACAGCCAGGGCATCGGCAAGTCTCCTGCCCAGCTGTTCAAATGAGGACTGATCCTGCACCCAATCGGATTGTTAATTATTTACAGCCCAGTGCCATGGAGGAAGATGTGGCACCGTTATGTGAGGACTGGCCTAGTGACTCAGCCCCTCATGTTGCACCACCAGGAGTTTACGGGGTGCGACCCGCAGTTATGACGACTTCTGCTCATCGAGGTAAGCACTTGCAGGAGGTTGTGCTGGATGGACAGAGACTTGTTGGATTTTGTGACTCGGGTGCTTTCCTCACACTGGCTGATCCCCGAGTGGTTCGGCCTGAGGCAATCCATAGAGGACCTGGGATTGTTATTGAACTGGCTGGTGGACAATGGAGGACTATTCCCACAGCCACTGTGGATCTGAACTTTGGTTTTGGGGTCAAGCGATGTGTGGTTGGGGTGATGGGTGGTCTGCCTGCAGCTGTTCTCCTGGGCAATGATGTGGGAGAGCTACGATGCCAATTCGTGGCTGCATGAAGCCACATGTAAGTAACGCTCTGCCTGTGTGTACTTAACCAGTGACCTGTAGAGGTCCCTAGTACGTACACAAGTTGGGAGGGGGAGGGATTGTGAAGATGTAATTTACCCTCTCACTGTATATGCTGTGATACTATGTCATGATATGCATATTTCCCTGGTTGTATTAGTTGTAATTCATGTATTTCCTTGGGGGAGCTACTGATCTCAATGTGTCTCTCTCATACAATTGTAGTCTTGGCATCTAATGTGATTATGTAAATAGCCTGTCCTCTTCTTTCCAGAGTTGTGTATCTAATCTGTAATTGAATTGGCCAGTGAAGGAATAGTCATTGTTCTGCACAGCAGGGGATCCCTTCATCTACTGTGGCTGGCAGACATATTGGAGCCCTGTGATGGACCAAACCATTGATGATAGGATGTGTGACCCCCACCCCCTGAACATGGTGGGCTGGTCAAGGAGCACAGACAATGCATTTCCCTTTTTGTAACTTCAGAGTGAGCTGAAGCTTGAAGGGAGCAGGAGCTCCAGCCTGTGTGGCTGTGGACACGGACGGAGCTAGGCCTGTGTGGCGGCCCGTGGGATTGTGTGGAACTCTTTGGACTACTGTAAGGACGATTGCTTTGTAATCCGGTCCGAGGATTGTCGGGAAGGGCCCCCGAATCTGTTTTACGTGGACTTATCGTGTGCTGTTCCAGTGTTCTTGTGAATAAACCTGTTGGATCGTTCCTCGGCCTGTTGTCTCTCCTTGCTCTGCTGTACACCCCGTCACACCGGTCGCAGGGAACCTGAGGCCTACCAGGACAGGGTTGTAGCCAAGAGAGGGGATCCGGTCCGGAGGCCGTTCAAGCGGACTAGTCCAGACAAGAAAGAGACAGACAGAGAGTGTGGAAGAAATGGGCCCTTGGCTGTATATCTGGGTGTGGAACCCGAAGACACCCGCCAAAGGTGACCGGCCATTGGCAATTTGGTTTAGAATACAGACTGTGTGTCTGGTTACTGACCATTCAAATCATCAGCAGCTCATCCAGCAACACGACAAACGAACTGTGAGTTTCCTGCTTCCTGAAATCCCTCACCATTCTCTGGGCCCCGGGACTACACCTCCCCTACCCGTAGAGGGGATCCCACCTTGCTGCCCCGCTCCATCAGCCCCGGACACCCACATACAAGGCAGCGGCGGTGTCACCATCCCTCACCGCAACCCATGGGTGGCATCACCGGCAAAGACTCTGTCCCATGTAAATAACCACTTTTCACTCGTGGGCGACGGACGGCTGCGCGAGCCCCGGATCTGGCTGCCACTCAAGCCACAGCCACTTCCCGGATCCCGGATCCGAGTGCCTCGAGCGACCCCCCCCTGTTGTGATCTGTCCCCCGCCCGCGACACTCTCACTCACTGTGCTAGCCTTACAGTGCTCCCAAAAAAGTTCTAGCTAAGGAGGACTTACAAAAACAGTACCAACAAGAGTGTGCCTCCATAAACACTCTCAGCACACAGTGCCAGCCATAGTGCTCTCAATAACAGTGCCAAATAAAGAGTGCCCATATAAACAAATATGAATTCTCCATAGACAGTGGGGGGCAAAAAAGAGTTCAGAGGAAAGAAAGGGGTGGCAATAAAGAGTTCAGGGGAAAGAAAAGGGGGGCAATAAAGATTTCAGAGGAAAGAAAGGGGAGCAACATAGATCTCAGAGGAAAGAAAGGAGGCAACTAAGATCTCAGGTGAAAGAAAGGGGGCAGCAAAGAGCTCAGGGAAAAGAAAGGAGGGCAACAAAGATCTCAGGGGAAAGATGGCAACAAAGATCTCAGGGGAAAGATGGCAACAAAGAGCTCAAGGTGAAAAAAGGAGGCAAAAAAGATCTCAGGTGAAAGAAAGGAGGGAAACAAAGAGCTCAGGGAAAAAAAAGGGGGCAACAAAGAGCTCAGGGGACAAAAAGGGAGCAACAAAGAGCTCATGGGAAAGAAAGGAGAGCAACAAAGAGCTCAGGGGAAAGAAAGGAGAGCAACAAAGAGCTCGGGGAAAAGAAAGGGGGCAACAAAGAGCTCATGGGAAAGAAAGGGGGCAACAAAGAGCTCAGGGGAAAGAAAGGGGGCAACAAAGAGCTCAGGGGAAAGAAAGGGAGCAACAAAGAGCTCAGGGGAAAGAAAGGGAGCAACAAAGAGCTCAGAAGAAAGAAAGGGAGCAACAAAGAGCTCAGGGGAAAGAAAGGAGAGCAACAAAGAGCTCAGGGGAAAGAAAGGAGAGTAACAAAGAGCTCAGGGAAAAGAAAGGGGGCAACAAAGAGCTCAGGGGAAAGAAAGGAGAGCAACAAAGAGCTCAGGGGAAAGAAAGGAGAGCAACAAAGAGCTCAGGGGAAAGAAAGGAGAGCAACAAAGAGCTCAGGGAAAAGAAAGGGGGCAACAAAGAGCTCATGGGAAAGAAAGGGGGCAACAAAGAGCTCAGGGGAAAGAAAGGGAGCAACAAAGAGCTCAGGGGAAAGAAAGGAGAGCAACAAAGAGCTCAGGGGAAAGAAAGGAGAGTAACAAAGAGCTCAGGGAAAAGAAAGGGGGCAACAAAGAGCTCAGGGGAAAGAAAGGAGAGCAACAAAGAGCTCAGGGGAAAGAAAGGAGAGCAACAAAGCTCAGGGGAAAGAAAGGAGAGCAACAAAGAGCTCAGGGGAAAGAAAGGGAGCAACAAAGAGCTCAGGGGAAATAAAGGGAGCAACAAAGAGCTCAGGGGAAAGAAAGGAGAGTAACAAAGAGCTCAGGGGAAAGAAAGGAGAGCAACAAAGAGCTCAGGGGAAAGAAAGGGAGCAACAAAGAGCTCAGGGGAAAGAAAGGGAGCAACAAAGAGCTCAGGGGAAAGAAAGGGAGCAACAAAGAGCTCAGGGGAAAGAAAGGGAGCAACAAAGAGCTCAGGGGAAAGAAAGGGAGCAACAAAGAGCTCAGGGGAAAGAAAGGGAGCAACAAAGAGCTCAGGGGAAAGAAAGGGAGCAACAAAGAGCTCAGGGGAAAGAAAGGAGAGCAACAAAGAGCTCAGGGGAAAGAAAGGAGAGTAACAAAGAGCTCAGGGAAAAGAAAGGGGGCAACAAAGAGCTCAGGGGAAAGAAAGGAGAGCAACAAAGCTCAGGGGAAAGAAAGGAGAGCAACAAAGAGCTCAGGGGAAAGAAAGGGAGCAACAAAGAGCTCAGGGGAAAGAAAGGGAGCAACAAAGAGCTCAGGGGAAAGAAAGGAGAGTAACAAAGAGCTCAGGGGAAAGAAAGGAGGGCAATTTTTCTTGCTTTCTTCCAAAACTAGCGCCAAACATGTCCACAGCTTGTGTATGGTACTGCATCTCGGCCACAATCTGAAATCATGGACATGGGAAATTCTGTCCATCCATTCATTGTATTGTGCTTTTTTATGTTTTTGTATTATTTGATGCGATCGCTAGGCTTTTGCTTTCTAAAGACGAAATTCTGTGTTAACATTACAGAAATTCAAGCGAAACAAAAAAAAAGCCCAGAGAAGCTTTATGTAAATCACACGGAGAAGTCAGAACGATTCTGCTCGTTATCTCGCAGTCAGATGGGAGATGAGAATACAAAATACGATTTCCGCTGAACTGAAACATTGATGTTAGCACTTCCAATTAATTAGCCATGTGATTAATGCACTTGGCAGATTCGTATCGCCGCTTAATAATTTTCCTGCCTGTTCATTTCACAAGTCTTCTGTTCCAGCGACTTCAAGATTTTCATTTCATCTTTGGTAATTAAAAATGTCAAAAATTTGGGCGGAAAAACTACAAGGAAGACGTCCGTAGAGGGCTGCGGGGGAACTCCGAATGTGTCTCATCAATGTAACTCTGAGAGCGGCCAATGTCTCTCTGATAATCCCTTAGGACACAATTTTAACCCCTTACAGACGTAGTATTTTTTTTTTCCATTCAGAGATTCCAAATTTTTTGATTTTTCCAAACGATAGCTTTTAGATTGGTTTATGACCAATTTTTCTGTCTGTATAAAAAATGGAAACAACACGTGGACATAGATGGATTAACTATGTGGAAAAGACTTTCAGCGTGTACAAAGCTCCTCCACTTTTTGGAGGAGACTTGGCCTGTGAATTCAAGAATAAGCGTGCCGCGCTGACACCGTCTGTATGACGTCCGTGTGCAAGATGTAACAGCAAGAAAAGGAACCTGCCATGAGCAGTTCTGGGTGCATATTGTTAACCCCTGCCTAACTGTCCCTGTATACACTAGCATACATAGATAAAGAGATATTTATAAAAAGTATTTCTAAAGATCCTTTATGATATGCTAATGAGCGCTGGGACTAGTCACAAGGGCGGGATTTCCCCAGACTAGTCCTCCCTCTTAGCATTTTAGTTCATCCATAAGGGCGTTCTAACATGCTATACAATGCCCAACGTCATCGGCGGTGACGCGCGTACCTATGTACATTGGGTTTGCTAACATGCTAAGAGGGTGGACTACTTGAGGGATATAACGCCCTTGTGACTAGTCCCTGCATTCATTAGCATATCATAAAGGATCTTTAGAAATACATTTTTAAAGATGTCTTTATCTATGCTAGTGTATACAGGGACGGTTAGGCCGGGATTAGCAATATGCACCCAAAACTGCTCGTGGTTCTGGTACATATTGGACCTGACAGGTTCCCTTTAAAGTGAGCGGTTTATTAATTTTTTAAAGGACCATAAAAAAATGGATGACAAGCAGACGACCAGACAGATGAAAAAAACATCAATTTTTCTGTGCGAAAAATGGTACATTTTTCATACGCTCGTGTAAATTTAGCATGCTGCTGAATTTATCTTACCAGTCACATCCACAAATTGTAGACGTGACCGACCCCATGCACTTGCTAGTGCTGACTGTCCACAGGGATTGCGTGACATAACGTCACACGATCCCCTGGAGGGGCAGTGCCGACACTGCTGGAACGGTGCCTGCCCCGGAGGTGAGTATAAGGGCTTGCTCACACCACCGTGTAACATAGATGATTTCTGTCTGATATTTTATGAGATAGCACTCTCTCCAATGTTACACTATGGGGCAATGCCAATAAGCGCTTTTCTTCTCATGCCGATTCGGCATGAGAAAAAAAAATCGCCGCATGCTGCAATTGGCAACATATTCCAGACAGAGCGCACCCATACAAGACTATGGGTACATGCCAAACATTGGTCTGCACTTAGTCCGATATACGCTGAGACAGGCAATGGAGACGATGGAGAAATTAATCTCGTCTTCTTCTCCACACTTATCACACGTGAGAGAATTGGATCACAATAAATGACGCTCGGCTCACGCTCGCAACCTGTGTGGGCCAAGTGTCATTAGCGTATTGCATCCTATTATCTCACATGTAGCTGATTTGAAAGGCTTCACATGTAAGAGGTGGACGCTCCTGTACTGGTTATGCTATGTATTCTGTGTGTATACCAACTGTATTGTATATGTTAATATGTAATTCTGCTAGCTAGGTGTAGGTTCCAGATGCAGCAGACCCGGGACTGTTACCACTCGGCGCCACCTAGTGGCCGGGTTGAGATAGCAGCAGAATAGAAAAGGGTAGGGTTAAGAGGGGAGTGACAGGAGGTCAGGAGGGAACGCTCGAGAGGGAACAAATACAGAATAGTGTTCAAGTGAGAGAATATGTGGCCTTGGTGTTAGGGATGGTCAGGGAACCTCGAGAGGTCTGGAGCCTACGGCTCACCCCGACGGGCTTAGAGAGTCGTCCGGCTAGAGAGCCATTGGGGCCCAGCATCGGACGTAGGTGTAATGCTGCCACCAGGGGGAGCCAGAGCTCTGCAGCAGATGACACTACACAGAGCAATGAGAACCAGGAAGGAAATGCACAGCGTTCTCATGCACTGCCTAATCAGCACAGCTGAGAGGCAGAACTGCAGGGCTTGTGAGGAATAGTCAGACAGGCTGGGTCAAACACCGTACAGGCAGAAGCAGGACCAGAGGAGCAAGCAGAAGCTAAGTCAAAGTCAGGCTAAGGTCAATACCGGAGGCAGCAACCAAGTGGGGAAATAGGAGGGGGGACAGAGGACAGGAGGGACGACCAGGGGACAGAACACAGACAAGGGCACGGGGACACAGGAACAGACAGATCAGGATATCACTCACAGGACCAGCAATCACAGGCAAAGCAGAGCTAAGCTTATAGCCGGCGCTGGGTCACTGGAAGTGTCAGCTTTTAAGGCATCCAGGGGCCGGAAGTGAGGTCCGAGAGAAGGCTCCGCCCCCTAGCCATGTGGATAGGGAGGCGAATCATGACAGTAGGTATGTGAAACAAGGGGAAAAGAGGCACACATTCTGCAGCTTGAGGACAAGGTTCAAGATAGCGAGTGGGACATGCCGAGGAGCAGTACCCCACACTAAGAGAAAGAAAGGAAAAGAAGGTCATGTCTGTCACGACGGTGTGAAGAATAAAAGTGAACAATTCTGGTTAGCTAAGTGAACTCCAGTGTGTGTTAAATGTCTGCGACGACAATTGCTAGCGGGGTGATGGACTTCAGCCTGAAGGAACCAGTGTTCTGCACCCCACCCGAAGTCACATCTGTGCACAGAGCATCATTGGCAAAGGAGTGTGGTGCCGATTCAGCCCAAGGTCGACCCTCTACTTCAAGTGGTGCTGTGAGCACAGTCATTTAAAGCACAACCTGACAAAGAAGGCAGCGGGAAAGATGCCTAAGATTAAAGGACTACTGTCCACGAAAACAAAGATGGCAGGATATGGCCTGGGACAGGAAACGATCCCCACCCATCAAGGGTGGTACAGTAGAATAAGGGCGCAAAGCTGGACCCTGTTTACTCAAAGGCTGGGGATTAAGAAACGCGCCGTATGAAGTGGTGCCCGCATCTGGTGTGTGTACCAAAGGGAGAGAGTCCGCCTTTCCAAAAGACTTGATAGGTAATGGGTGGCGGCTCTGAATAAATGGGCGGGGGAGCTGGAAGAGGTCCCACCTTGGCGGGTGCGACCTGGAAGATGGAGACTTTCCCAACAAGGTCGGTCGACGCCATTTCTATTACTGTGGACAGCGCAGAGCAGGATGCATCGAGATGGAAAGCTGGAACCATTATTAGCCGAGGATGGCATGCCTGTAATGGCCATGGCCACTGTAACTGGCAGGACTGGGTTGCCCAGATGACAAAAGAGGGGCAGCCAGTAAGTCTGCAGTTATGGAGAGAGTCCCAAAGACAGTTGTACTTGTGGCCTCAGCTGACTGCGGATGAAGAACAGGCCCCACTATTCAAGGCGACGGCCCCCAAGAAACCATGCAGCTATGGAGAGAGACTCCAGCAGCTACATGCATCGTGGGCGTCGAAAAAAACGGGAGCCGAGGGAGAGATGCCAGACCAGGAGGTGCCCTTGAAACCATAGTCACCTCTGACTGCACCGAGTGTAGGACTAAACGAAGGTCCAAAGCGAGAGTACCTCGGGATGTTATTTTGCGAAGAGTTCTCCAGTGTCCTACATCTATGATAGCAACCGGCTGCGGGGTGGTGGACGCTGCCTAGAAAAGAACAGTAAGAGTCGCACATGCTACCCAAAGTGGTCTACAAGCACTGGCTATCTATAGCGAACGAGTGTTGCACCATCATGGGCCAGCGTCCACAAATTCCTTCAGTATATGTCAAAGTGGCCAAGTCGAACGCCACCTGGGTGTGAGATCGGCCATTCTGTTCGTTTCTGTGAGCCAGGAGACTTGGCTCCCTGAATGTGGCTCAGAGCGGCTGAAGTTTAGTGTTTGTCTTCCCCTCTCATAGTTGTGTTGTTTTGAGCATGTTGTGCCCCCCTCTGCTGGATAGTGAGAGTGCAATTGGTTAGAGAGCTGCTCGCCCTCCGCCATGGACTCTGTCCCTGCCCAAAGACATCACATACTGCTCTGTCACTCCATGGACATCACCCCTTTTTCCCGTGGACTGTACCCATACCTGGTGCTCCTGGCTAATGTTGTACAACAATGGACTGGCAAACGCAGATAGGGAAGGGAGAGGAAGGAAACAGTGGATCCTTGAGAGAGGGTCCAGAACAATTCTGTGCCCTGCCACTAGTGGGCAGGCGCATGGATGGTGCTGCCTATGTCAGCAAGGGACTGTTGCCTGAGGGCAACTGCTTGATTTAAAGGTGTACCCTCATTTGGTCCCTTGAGGAGGGAAAGAAACTCATGAAACTCATGCCTTAGGGCCATAACCCATATGGCCTTTAAAGTAACAGGGTCTTTTTTATTCGTTTAGGATTCCATATATGTGTGTTATGATTCAGTGACCGAGGAGGATCAAAAATGTGGAAACCCAAAAAGTAACCAGAGTGGCTGGAACCTTAACGGACTGCAGACCTAATCCTGACACACAACTAGAAGTAGCCATGGGATGAGCCTACGATGACCTAGTCGCCTCGACACAGCCGGATAACTAAATATTCTTACAGAGAGAAATATAAGGAAAGCTAATCTGCCTCGGAGCAATCCCCAAAGATATAGATAGCCCCCCACATGTAAAGACTACGGTGATATAGGAGAACACAATACATAGCTAGAAAACAAATTCAGCAAAGATGAGGCGCAAACTATCTGTATAGGAAAGGATAGGAAAGAGCACTGTCTGAAGCCGTAAAAACCCTAATAAATCTCAGCACGCCTGATATGGAAAAACCCTGCGCTTACACAGGCTCTCCCCCACTATATCAGTACTCTGGTGTTACTGGGATCCAAAAACACTAATATAGATGAGGGACTGAATTAAATACCAAGCATGACAAAACACAATACATAGCAGAACATGGAGCTAGGTATACAGACACTTCCAGCAGGGAATGATCCAACTCCACCAAGAACTCCACACAGGCAAAATCAGGAATCCAGTATTAGTATAAAAAAAAAAAAACTACAAGAAAGTAGAAACAATAAGCAGAGGTACAAAGACCAACTTATCTGAGAGGCGTTCTGGTAGAGAGAAGGGCTGGTTTCAGAATGTCCTTAGCACACAGGAGATCCATTGAGCACCAGCAAGTAACAGGAGAAAACTACTCAGTTAAAGTGGCTTGCAAAAATATTCAGCCCCCTTGAGTTTTTTAACCTTTTTCCACATTTCAGGCTTCATACATAAAGGTAAATATTTTAAATTTTATGGTGAAGAATCAACAAGTGGGATACAATTGTGAATTTTTATAAAAAACTGAAAATTGGGGCGTGCAATATTATTCATCCCCTTTACTTTCAGTGCAGAAAACTCACTCTAGAAATTCATTGAGGATCTCTGAATGATCCAATGTTGTCCTAAATGACTGATGATGATAAATATAAGCCCCTGTGTGTAATCACGTCTCTGTATAAATGTACCTGCTCTGTGATAGTCTCAGTGTTCTGTGTAAAGCACAGAGAGCATCATGAAGACCAAGGAACACAACAGGCAGGTCCGTGATACTGTTGTGGAAAAGTTTGAAGCCGGATTACAAAAAGATTTCCACAACTTTAAACACCCCAAGGAGCACTGTGCAAGCGATCATATTGAAATGGAAGGAGTATCATACCACTGCAAATCTACCAAGACCCGGCCGTCCATCCAAACTCTCATCTCAAACAAGGAGAAGACTGATCAGAGATGCAGCCAAGAGGCCCATGATCCCTCTGGATGAACTGCAGAGATCTACAGCTGAGGTGGGAGAGTCTGTCCATAGGACAACAATCAGTTGTACACTGCACAAATCTGGCCTTTATAGAAGAGTGGCAAGAAGAAAGCCATTTCTCAAAGATATCCATAAAAAGTGTAATTTAAAATTTGCCACAAGCCACCTGGGAGACACCAAACATGTGGAAGAAGGTGCTCTGATCAGATGAAACCAAAATCGAACTTTTTGGGCACAAAGCCAAACGATATGTTTGGCGTAAATGCAACACAGCTCATCACCCTGAACATACCATCCCCACTGTCAAACATGGTGGTGGCAGCATCATAGTTTGGGCCTGCTTTGCTTCAGTAGGGACAGGGAAGATGGTTAAAATTGATGGGAAGATGGATGAAGCCAAATACAGGACCATTCTTGAAGAAAACCTGTTAGAGTCTGCAAAAGACCTGAGACTGGGACGGATATTTGTCTTCCAACAAGACAATGATCCCAAACATAAAGCAAAATCTACAATGGAATGGTTCACAAATAAACATATCCAGGTGTTAGAATGGCCAAGTCACAGTCCAGACCTGAACCCAATCGAGAATCTGTGGAAAGAGCTGAAAACTGCTGTTCACATACGCCTCCATCCAACCTCACTCAGCTCCAGCTGTTTACAAAGGAAGAATGGGCGAGAATTTCAGTCTATCGATGTGAAAAACTGATAGAGAAATACCCCAAGCGATTGCAGCTGTAATCACAGCAAAAGGTGGTGCTACAAAGTATTAACTTAAAGGGGCCGAATAATATTGCACGCCCCAATTTTCAGTTTTTATGTTTTACAAAAATTTAAAATAAGCAATAAATTTCATTCAACTTCACAATTGTGTCCCACTTGTTGTTGATTCTTCACCATAAAATTTAATATTTGTATCTTTATGTTTGAAGGCTGAAATGTAGAAAAAGGTTGAAAAATTCAAGGAGGCCGAATACTTTCACAAGACACTGTATATAGGCCCAATCTGAATGACCTGATTGCCAGTCCTCCACAGGTGTCTGGTTCTCATTCAGCAAGTCAACTGCACTGCCAGCACTGACCACAAGAGGGAGCCCCCAAACTGGAAAATGTATTCACAACATATGTGTATATTAAAGTTGTATGGTTGGGTACAAACATATTTAAGTGGGGAGGAGTGTAGGAGGTGGAATGCTCCTGTACTGGTTATGCTATGTATTCTATGTGTTATACCACTTGTATTGTATATGTTAATATGGGAATGCTGCTAGCTAGGTGCACATTCCAGATACAGCAGAAACAAAACTGTTACCAGTAGGCACCATCTAGTGGTTGGGTTGAGATAGCAGCAGAGTAGGAAAGGATAGGATTAAGAGGGGAATGACAGATACGGGAAGGAGGTCAGGAGGGAACGCTTGATAGGGAACGGGTAAAAAATAGGGTTCAAGTGAGAGAAACCGTGGTCTTGATGTTAGGGACAGTTAGGGAATGCTCTAGAGGTTCGGCGCGTATGGCTCATGCCGGCTGACTTAGAGAGTCGTCCTGCTAGAAAGCCGTCAGGGACAAGCATCGGACGTATAAGTGAGGAACAAGGGGAAAGGAGGAACATATTCGGAGCTTGAGTACAAGATCCAATATAGCGGAAAGGGGGGACAGGTCGAGGAGCAATACCCAACACTAAAAGAAAAAAAGGAAAAGAAGGTCATGTCTGTCAATGAAGAAAAAACAAAAACCAGCACTAAATGTGCACTTCAGCACTAAAAATTCCAAACTGTACTTATAAAAATTTTGAGATTTTTGGCAAAAAAATTGCAATTTCTTGAGCTGCCTCGCCACGTCACGGCACATCTCATTTGGGGCAGTCCTACACTAAAATATTTTTATAAAATGTGCCATACGGCCTCACATATGACTATTGAGTACTGGGATATTGGCTGACCAGGGACCTGCAAAGGCGTTTGGATGGTTCCAACTTGTTGTGTTATCGACTGCAATGGACTGGTTAGAGGGGTCGGTAGAGAAAGGGTTCTCAGAACTAGAGCTGAGTGTAGGAGTTCTCCGCAGAACAAGCAGTTCTGAACTTGTTACTTCTTCTGTTGTGTCACGTTCCGGAGGTGTGAAGGCAAAACTGTGCCAAGGCCGGTGTGAAGTCAACTGTGGTCTCTGCTCTACCTTAACCCTTAATGATTCATAGTAATATTAAACTATTGTCCTAGAAAGTTCTTGTATTCTGTATCAACCGATGTTAATAGCAACTAACACAACGCCTCTTACTGTGTACTGCAACCGTCAAACCTCTGTGACCAGAACCATGAACTGTAACTATTGAGTGTGCTGTGCCATTATAGCTTGAAGAAATAAAGCAATATATCTGTAGTGTAAGCAATTTTAGTATTGGAACCTACCACCACTAACACCTTATATATTTGCCGTAAGGTCCTGTATTTCAAAGTTTGACTGCTTTTACAGTAAAGAACCCTTTCCTGTACTGATGATGAATTGCCTCCACTAACCAGTTCTTAGTTCATTTACTAATTGACATGAAACCTCCAACTTGCCAACTTTTGAACCACCTCCACCTTTCTAGCACAATGATTGTGGAGATCAGGGGTACAGAGGCTTCTAGACTGGTCCTCAAACTAGGGGGACCCTAACTACCCCTTATCTCAGAATTACCTCTGAAGGAAAGGATATCTGAGCCGTCTTCCTGACCCTCCACCTGACCAGCCCTGATTTTTTACACCCGTACCCCAGGAGAGGGCCGGGGAGGAGTGTGATAAAACCAACAGAGATAGACAGACAGGAGAAACTAAAACTCTATCTCACTGCACGCTTACACAGAGGTATAAGACAAAAAGAGGTAAAGAGGAAAATAAGAGCAGGGAGGAAACAACAAGATGACGAGAGAATTGCCTAGCAACTCCAAGCACAAAGCAATATAATCACTTTGGGACTGGGACACAACAGCATATAAAACAACAGTGTAATAAACCATAGTTGGCATGGGAAGACAGATTCCACCATCTTAAAAAGGCGGGGAGTAAATTTGATAGGTTTCCAAAAACATGTGATCTAGAGGTAACTAGCAGGCTAGCAGAGGTTAACTCTTTCTAGCCTGACCATTAATGAGAACACAGCTGGTTAATGCCCAAGCCTGCTTGTGATAGGCTATGTTCACATTTTTGATCAGTTGTTTAGTGACTGACCGTCAGGCAGGAGCAACAATGCATGTAAGGCTAGGTTCACATTTCCGTCAATTTGTATCAGTCACAATCCGCGGCTCTGGTAAACAACGGAATCCGTTTGGCGGATGCTGTTGTTTCCTCATAGACTTGTATTAGTGGCGGATTGCGACTGATGACCTTGCGTTGCATCCGCTGCGCAGCGCATCAGTCGTTTTTGGACTGACCGCCGGGCGGAAACAACGCAGAATGTAACGTTTTTTGGGTCTTCAAAATTAATGCATCGCGAAGGAATCAGTCAAGCTTGTAATGTTTGTCTATGGTGCTGGATTCCGTCGTAATCCGTCTTACGACGGAATCCAGCGCTGGATTCCGTCATGCCTTACTGAGCATGCCCAGCATGTTTGGCACATCCACTGGGCTGTCCCAAACACAAACGGATCACGACGGATCCGGCAGAAACGGATGCACAACGGATGTAACGGACGCGACGGATCAGTTTTCTCACAGGATTCCTGTGAACGGAATCCTGTGAAATAACACATCCGTCGTGTCAGTTGACATCTCAAAAACGACGGATTCATCGTTACGTCGCAACGACGGACCTGACAGAAGCAAAACAACGGAAACGTGAACCTAGCCTAACTCAGAAACACATGAGAAACCACAGGGAGGAGTGTCAGAATCTGTAGTGTGAACAGCGTCTGATGCCGCCATGACACTCGGCGACTTTTTACCAAAACTCCATTTGACACTTTCATATCTCCTATCTTTATAACACCCAAAACTGTACCCTCTTTTTCAAATGTTCTCACCACAAATTTGTAAAGCATCAATGTTATATTTAAATTACAATTTTTTTATTATACACCTGAAATTTGTACTTACTTTTCCAGCTGCTGCTTGGCATTGAGTGCTGCTTATGATTACTACTAACATACCCGAGTCTGTCTTTTGCCCTAGTCGCCGACCATCCGGGTCCCTTATTTAGCATAGTTAGTGCTATATTCTCTCATATATCTCATAAATAAAATCTGCTGTTCTGAGCTAATTTGTATTTGCCTGTTTTTATCTACACTGCATGGAAAATCTGCACATCTCTCTTGCGGCTCTGTATTTAACACCTCAGTGTTATACGTTTTTTCCAGCTCGCTCTGGTAATGAACTTTTATATAGTGTGCAGGTTATTATTACTCCTTTATGGTCTCCATAACGGTTATTGTTTTTAAGATTAAAAAAAAAGTGCAGAAAAAACAGAAAAAAATATTTTATCATGATCTGCACCTTTAGCAATTATAATATACCTATTGTTTTTCCCACAAAGACTATAAACAATAGATTTTGGAATATAATAATTTAGATGTTAAATAAAATGTTCCCATGCTGAGATAATCTTATATATGTGTCCCTGCTGTGTACTGTGTAATGGCCGTGTCTGACCGTACAGGGACATGGTTTGACATTACTGCACGGGATCATAGATGATTCTTTCTGTGAGGTAAAATGCTTCCCTGCCTGTTTTTAAATGTTTTACCTCACAGAAAGCTGCAGAAAGCACAGAACGGGATCGCAGCTGCAGCTTTTTGTGAGGTAAAACATATTTAAAAACAGGCAAGGAACTGTTTTACCTCACAGAAAGAATCATCTATGATCCACAATTGTAATATCTGTATACTCTTTTTCTTCCTCCCCGGCCCAGGACATGTGGTATGATCAGACCATGTCCCTGTATGGTCACACACGGCAATTACACAGAACATAACAGGGACACATATATAAGATTATCTCAGCACAGGAACATTATATTTTAACACATCCAATTGTGGAAATTATTATTATTCCAAGATCTATTGATGAAAATGCACTTTGAACATGTGAAAACCTTTTTAAGTATTGTTAATTTTATATTTGTACATTTTTTTACTTACCTTTTTTCATTTTGTGTCTTTTTTATTAGTTTATTATATCTACATTAGATTTTAAAAAATAAGGAAAAAAAATTATGTTTATGAGGTTGTCCACTATTTTAAGATTGATGGTCTATCCTTCGGATAGGTCATCAATGTCTGATTGGCCGGCGTCTGACACTCGGCACCATCACTGATCAGCTGTTTTCAGTACCGGCGGCAGCAGTAGGCGGACAGAAATCCTCGGATAATGGCGATACAAAAAAATGTTATTATTATTTTAAATGTATTTATAATTTTATTATTTTAAAAATAAATAAATAAAAATAAATATATAAATTAAGTTTTTTGTGTATATTTTTTATATTTAGTTGTCTAAAAATTTCACTAAATATAAAAAAAATACATAAAAACCTTTATTTATAAATTTATTTTTATTTATTTATTTTTTAAAAAAAAATAAAAAAAAAACCTTTACAAGTTTGGTATCATTGTAATCGTACTGACCTGTAGAATGTTTTTATTAGAATGTTTTTATTGTACAATGAACGCTGTAAAAACTAAACCCCAAAAAAACGCATTTGGAATATATTTTATTATTAATAATAATAATAATATTTATTAATTTATATAGTGCCGTTAATTCCACAGCGCTTTACATACAATGACAACACTGTCCCCATTGGGGCTCACAATCTAGGTTCCCTATCAGTATGTTTTTGGAGTGTGGGAGGAAACCGGAGAACCCGGAGGAAACCCACGCAAACACTGGGAGAAGATACAAACTATTTTCCCCCCTTTTTCAATACATAATATGGTAAAGTGAACGGCGGCATTCAAAACTAAAACTCATTTTGAAAAAATAAAAAAAAATAAAAAAGACAAGTTTGTATACGGCCATGGGAATGGAAAAATAAAAGAAGAGGTAAAAATGAAAATGAATGAATGAATAAATAAATATATAAAAATTGGCGGTATCCTTAAGGGGTTAAGCTTTGGTAACATTAAAGATGCGCTGTGATTGGATGCCTTGGGCCAGCAAAGTTCTCCTTTTAGACAGATATGATTAATCTGCCCATTGCAAAAGTCTACACACCCTGTGAAATCCATTTAAATAATATGAACGTTGTATGCAGGCATATCTGGGTCAGCAGGGCGGATACAGACATCACAAGCGGTAAAAGGCGCAGATATGGCAGAGCCGGATTGGCGTCCCAAATGCATCTGCGGATCTCTTAGACGCCTGATGTGCCCGTCAGTTACATGTGAGATTAGTTTTCTATTCCATCAGGTTAATGCAGCATCCGCGAACATGAAAGAGAACTGGGTCGCCTCGTCCCTAATGGATCTGGTTAGTGGTTACCTTTGCATCATGTGATTATTATTTTAAGCTTATTATTACACAGCCCCGGGTGGTGCGGCGACATTCCGGCTCTCACAATATTACACTGCTGAGAATGATATCTATCCCATCTGACATATGCCACATTTTATAATCTTTTTTTTTTATCATTTCCATCTACAAATTAAATAAATCTAAATATTTCATTCCGCTTTTTTTTTTTTTTTTTTTTTTAACCATCAAGTGCATCGCTGGGAAAAAGCATCAGAGGCCAAGAATTAAAGGACTCATCCTATAAACTTAAGAAACATCCCCTTTAACCGCCATTTTTCGTTTTCGCAATTCCAATTTTTCCTCCCTTTCTTTTTTATTTTTTTTGTGCACATCGCCATATGAGGGCTTGGGATGAGTTGTAGTTGATTACATTTACTTTACAAAATAATGTAGTAAAAAAATAGGAAAAATCACTTAAAAGTGTGGCAAAATGGTGAAAAAAAACACATTTCCGCCATTATTTTTTGGATTTTGCATTCACGGCGTTCATTGTGTCAGTAAAGTATAACCTGACAGTAAAAGTCTTTAGGGGAGGACGATTACAACAATATCCGACATATCGTTTTGGGATTTTTTTAGTGGTGAAAAAAAAAAATCAGAAATGTAAAAAATAAAAATAGGAAAAAAGAAAAATGGTTGCCATTTTCTGAGACTTTTGTAAATAGAGCTGTGGGAGAGCGTTTTTTTTATTATCTTACTGAGTTCACACCCTTTTGGGGTTTATATGGCATTTTAACCACTTTTATTGCCTTTTTTTAGGAAGCTGTGGAGACTGAAAGATTGAAATTGGATATTTTAGCATATTGTACCGTACTGGGTGATTTTTCTATTTCTTTATTTTTAAACTGAGAAAAGGTGACTAATTTATATATATATATATATATATATATATATATATATATATATATATATATATATATATATATATATATATATATATAATATATATATAATTTATATATCTATATATATATATATATATAAAAAATATAATAATATATAATATATATATATATAATTTATATATATATATATATATATATATATATATATATAAAGCATGAATTAGTCACCTTTTCCCAGTGAAAAATAATAAAATAATAATAATATTATTAATAATATCAATATTAATAATAATAATAAAATATTATTAAAATAAAATAATAATAAAATAATAAATAATAAAGTAATAATGAAATATAGCAAAAAAATAATAACATAAAATAAGAAAAATAATAAGGTAATAAATAATAATAATTATAATAATAAAATATAGTAAAAAACAATCAAATAAAATAATAAAAAAATAATAATAAAATAATATATTTAACAACAAATAATTAAATAATATTAAAATACATAGTAATAATAATAATCATTAAATAATAAAACATACTAAAAAATAAAATACTAAAAATAATAAAATAATAAAAATAATAATAAAGTATTACAATAATAAACTATACTAAAAAATAAAATAATAAAAGTAATAATAAAATAAATAAGACAAATAATAATAGTAATAATAATTTTATTCATTTATATAGCGCTATTAATTCCACAGCGCTTTACATACATTGGCAATACTGTCCCCATTGGGGCTCACAATCTAGAGTCCCTATTTGTACGTCTTTGGAGTGTGGGAGGAAACCGGAGGAAACCCACGGAGAACATACAAACTCCTTGCAGATGGTGTCCTGGGTGGGATTTGAACCCAGGACCCCAGCGCTGCAAGACTGCAGTGCTAACCACTGAGTCACCACAAGCTGCAGTGCTAACCACTGAGCCACCGTGCCGCCCGGTAATAAAATAAAATAATAAAATATAATAAAAAATAATAAAATAATAATGAAATTAATAAAATAATGAAATACATAGAATAATAAGATAATAAAAATAAATATATATAATGAAATTTTATATATTTAATATAGCTAGATAGATATAGATATGATTTTATTTTATTTTTTAATTTAATTTTATTTTTCAGTTCACTTAAGGCCGTGTGTCCACGATGAGTTTTTAAGTGAGTTTTTGACACTGCGAATTTTCACTGTGCCAAAAACACAGCATCTTACAGTTCCCAGAAATATGGATAGCATTTAATTTCTTGTCCTCTGCGCTTCTTCTTTCCTGAGTGTAATCTGACCTATGGTGCGTTTCAAATCTGACACATGTCAATTTGTCTCGAGGTTACGCTGAATTTTATCTGCAGACTTGCATTAGATGAACATACATGCGGTTTTAGGCTATGTGCGCACTTTGCGTTGTGTTTATTACAGTTGTAGACGCATCCTCTGGCAGAAATTGTCTTTGTCAAATTTGGTTTTGACCACAAAAACGCTATAAATACGCTTGCGTTTTTACCGCGTTTAGCCGTGTTTTTACCGCGATTTACCTGCTTTTTCATTGCTTAAAGTCAGATGCAATTTAAATACAAATACACTACTAAATAAAGTTTAAACATTCAAACACTTTGAAAAAAATGGAAAAAAATGATAACAAATATCATGAGTAAAATAATACACAAAATAGCTCATTTTAATAAAATGATAACTGTGTTTTAATATTTATGCATAAAATAAGGTTAAATTATGGATTTTCATTAATCTAATTGTCGGACTATGTGTGTGTGTGTAAAGGGGCATATCATGCCCTTATTATAAAGTCAAAAACGCATGTGTTTATTTTGTAAAAAAAAAAGCATGTTTTCTGCATCAAAAAAGCATATAAAACGCTAGTATTTTGATGTAGAATGCATTTTGAAAGTTCTCATTGACTCTAATGTTAGCAAAACGCTGCCAAAATGGCAAAAACAATTGACATGCAGCTTCTTTAAACGCTGAGTTTTTGCCAAATTTTCTGCAACTAAAACGCTGCGTTTTAAACAGCAAAGTGCGCACAAGAAATCACAATTTCCCATAGTCTTTGCTTGAAAATCAAAACGCATGCATTTTGCATTAAAACGCTGCAGTTCAAAACGCTGCGGAAACGCAAGAAAAAACTGCAAAGTGCGCACATAGCCTTAGTGTTTTCACTGTGGAAACGCATCAAAAACACATATAATTTGCACATGACTGGCTCAATAAAGTTTTGGCAAAGCCAAATACCAGAGAGTATCAAAAACAAAACAGCTTTATTTAAAGCATGACACACAAAAAAATGTGACAAAAAGCCAATAAAAACGCAATGAAAAAATATAACATAAATAAGCTTATTTACATAAAAGGTGCAGAAATTCTGCAAAATCCACAGCAAATGTTTGTAGTGTGAACGTAGCCTAAGACCACGTGCACACATTGAGTATTTGGCTATTTTTTTTTTACCTGATACGAATATATGCCAAAACCAGGAGTGGGAACAATAAGAGGAAAAGTATAATAGAAACATGTGCGCCATTTCTGCATTTTTTACCAGCTACTGGTCTTGGCTTACAAATACTGAGGTAAAAATCTCACCAAACACTCAGCGTGTGCACGTGGCCTTACGGGACGTGAATCTACGACCATCTGATTGTTTTATATAGAAAAATTAACATTTTCTTATGAAGACCAGTCAACAGCTAGGATCCACACGATGACTAAGGCCACTTGCACATGTTCAGTATTTGGTGAGTTTTTTACCTCAGTATTAAGGCCTCATGCACACATTGAGTATTTAGTGAGTTTTTACCTCAGTATATGTAGCCAAAACCAGGAATGGGTGAAAAATGCAGACGTGGTGCCCGTGTTTTTATTATACTTTTCCTCCGATTGTTCCACTCCTGGTTTCCTCTTACAAATACTGAGGTAAAAAATCACCAAATACTCAATGTGTGCATGAAGGCTAAGGCGGTAGCCATTGTGACCTTGAGCCTTATATAACCCATCGAAACCCTGTAATCGTGTTGCAGAGGCGCACACTGGAATACTGGTCCATTTAAAGAGGTTTTTCCAAGAATAAAGTTCATTTTAAAGTTAATTTTAATCACTAGATCTTATAATAATAATAATAATAATAATTTATACAATTGGATGTCTTTAAAACAAATGTTCCTGTGCTGAGATAATCTTATATACAGTATGTGTCCCTGCTGTGTACTGTGTAATGGCCGTGTCTGACCGTACAGAGACATGGTCTGATCATACCACATCTCCTGGGCAGGGGAGGAAGTGATAAAGTATACAGTTATTACACGGGCGGCACGGTGGCTCAGTGGTTAGCACTGCAGTCTTGTGGTGGCTCAGTGGTTAGCACTGAAGTCTTGTGGTGGCTCAGTGGTTAGCACTGCAGTATTGTGGTGGCTCAGTGGTTAGCACTGCAGTATTGTGGTGGCTCAGTGGTTAGCACTGCAGCCTTGCAGTGCTGGGGTCCTGGGTTCAAATCCCACCAAGGACACCATCTGCAAGGATCTTGTATGTTCTCTCCGTGTAAGTGTGGATTTCCTCCCACATTCCAAAGACATACAGATAGGGACTCTAGATTGAGAGCCCCAATGGGGACAGTGTTGCCAATGTATGTAAAGTGCTGTGGAATTAATAGCGCTATATACGGTAAATGAATAAAATGATTCTTATTATTACACCACAGGATCACAAATTATTCTTTCTATGAGGTAAACTAGTTGTAAAAAACATGCAGGGAAATGCTTTACCTAAAAAAAAAGAATCATCCGTGATCCCATGCTGTAATGTTTGTATATTCTCTTTACGTCCTCCCCAGCACAGGAGCTGTGGTATGATCAGACCATGTCCCTGTATAGTCAGACACAGCCATTACACAGTACAGAGCAGGGACAGGAACATTATTTTTAATCACATCCAATTGTGTAGATTATTATTATTCTAAGATCTATTGATTCAAATTAACTTTGTTCCCAGGAAAACCCCTTTAAATGCTGCGGTCAGTGACTGGCAGCAGCATTTAAACGGTTACACAGCAGCAATTGCAACTCAGCTCTGCTCGCTGCTGTGACCACGTTCAGTATTTGGTGAGTGTTTTACCTTAGTATTTGTAGCCAAAACCAGGAGTGGTGAAAAATGTGGAAGTGGTGCGCGTGTTTCTATTATACTTTTTACTGCTCTATGCTGTAAATATGTCAGAAGACCCTAAGGGTTTAAAAAGGGGTTCAGTTTATGACTGGAGGGGGTTACATCTTTGGGACTCCACAACTGATCCTCAGAATGATGCAGGTGCACCACAGGTGTATGGTTGTACCCCCTTATCAGTCTGTGCCACTTGGGTGGGTGGGTTTTCACCGTGGCCTTTTAACCCTTTCCTGACAAAGGACGTAATAGTCAGATCTGGGTGTACAGAGAACGTTCTGGAGCTGTTAGGTGTGGAGTGGAGCAGTCAAAGGAGGAAGGGTTGTCATGCCCATAGTCAGTGGGAGCGGCTGAAATAAACAGCCGGGATCAGAGATAATTCTGATACCGGGCAGATAAAAGACACCAATCAAGCAGTTTCCGGTCTGGGGTCTCCATCACCTATATTCTCACTGTTATCATAGGGTGACAATGTGTCACCTCTCCTCCCCAAAATAATGCAATGAAAAGAGGTCAAAAAGTTGCCTGGACCCTCCCCTCACCCAAAAATTAAAAAGTGAGGTGAAAAAAATAGTTATGGGTCTCACAATATGGCAACACAATGCACAAAAAAAAGTTTTTGCAAACTAAGCAAAAGTCATAAAAGACAAAGGAAATTATATAAATTTGGTGTCACTGTGTTTGTGCGGATCCTCACAATATCGGGACCCTGCCAGGTATAATGTCCAGTGAATGCTGAGAGGCTGAACACACAAAAATGGAAGAATTACAACCGGAAAGGATTTTTTGAAAGATTTTTTTTCAATACATATTTTGTAAATTAAATTGCGCCATTAAAAAAGAAAAAAAAAAAAACAGAAAGAAAAAAAAGTCTGGCAATCACGCGACGTAAAAAGAAAAAAAGTTATGGCCCTTAGAAGGCAGGAATTTTTTTTTTTTTAAAAAGTCGCAACTAAAAATGGGAATAAACTGTGCAAAGTTTATGCAATGCTAAATAGCATCAAAAGGGAGGAAAAGTAAAAAAAATAAGAGTAAAAAAGAATGAGGGAATGATAAGTAGTGCCAAAAAGGAGGAAAAGTAAAAAAAAAATAAAGTAAAAAAGAATAAAGCATTGATAAGTAGCAACAAAAAGGAGGAAAAGTAAAAAAAAAATAAAGTAAAAAAGAATAAAGAGGGGGAGGTCGGGAGGGGGTTTGGGATTCGAGGAGATACATTATCTGTAATTTTGTAGTTTAATATAATCATAATGTATTGTATTATATGATTATTGATTATCTGTATTTGTTATTAAAAACTAATAAAAAGAAGGTTAAAAAAAAGAACAAAGCAATGATAAATAGTATCAAAAAGGAGGAAAAGTAAAAAAAATAAAGTACAATAAAGCAATGATAAGTAGCATCAATAAGGAGGAAAAGTAAAACAATAAGAAAAAAAAATAAAGCAATGCTAAGTAGCATGAAAAAGGAGGAAAAGTAAAAAAATAAAGTAAAAAAGAATAAAGCAAAGATAAATAGTTTCAAAAAGGAGGAAAAGTAAAAAAACAAAGTAATAAAGAATAAAACAATGATAAATAGTATAAAAAGGAGGAAAAGTAAAAAAAATAAAATAAAAAGAGAATAAACCAATGATAAGTATTAGAAAGGATGAAAAGTAAAAAAATAAAGTAAAAAAAGAATAAAGCAATAATAAATAGCGCCAAAAAGGAGGAAAAGTAAAAAAAATAAAGTAAAAAAAGAATAAACCAATGCTAAATAGTATAAAAAGGAGGAAAAGTAAAAAAATAAAGTAAAAAAAGAATAAACCAATGCTAAATAGTATAAAAAAGGAGGAAAAGTAAAAAAATAAAGTAAAAAAAGAATAAACCAATACTAAATAGTATAAAAAAGGAGGAAAAGTAAAAAAATAAAGTAAAAAAAGAATAAACCAATGCTAAATAGTATAAAAAAGGAGGAAAAGTGAAAAAATAAAGTAAAAAAAGAATAAACCAATACTAAATAGTATAAAAAAGGAGGAAAAGTAAAAAAATAAAGTAAAAAAAAGAATAAACCAATACTAAATAGTATAAAAAAGGAGGAAAAGTAAAAAAATAAAGTAAAAAAAGAATAAACCAATACTAAATAGTATAAAAAAGGAGGAAAAGTGAAAAAATAAAGTAAAAAAAGAATAAACCAATACTAAATAGTATAAAAAAGGAGGAAAAGTAAAAAAATAAAGTAAAAAAAGAATAAACCAATGCTAAATAGTATAAAAAAGGAGAAAAAGTAAAAAAAAATAAAGTAAAAAAAGAATAAAGCAATGCTAAATAGCGCCAAAAAGGAGGAAAAGTAAAAAAATAAAGTAAAAAAGGAATAAAGTAATGCTAAATAGTATAAAAAAGGAGGAAATGTAAAAAAAATAAAGTAAAAAAGGAATAAAGCAATGCTAAATAGTATAAAAAAGGAGGAAATGTAAAAAAATAAAGTAAAAAAAAGAATAAAGCAATGATAAATAGTATAAAAAGGAGGAAAAGTAAATAAATAAAGTAAAAAAAGAATAAACCAATGCTAAATAGTATAAAAAGGAGGAAAAGTAAAAAAAAAATAAAGTAAAAAAGAATAAAGCAATGATAAGTAGTGTCACAAAGGAGGAAAAGTAAAAAAAAAATAAAGTAAAAAAGAATAGAGCAATGATAAGTAGTGTCACAAAGGAGGAAAAGTTAAAAAAAAGTGAAGACAGTAAAAAGGAATAAAGGAATAAAAAATATCTTCGTACAGAGGCTACACCAGCGCGCCTGCGCAGTACGCCGCTCTCACTGATACGTGCTACTTGCGACACCTGTTGGCTCTTGTGAGTACTGCAGCGGCTCCTTCTGTCAGGGCGGCCACACCCCTTTGGAACGTCACATTATTTGCGGTGCATGCTGGGGGAAAGACGGAAGTGCACAAGCTTCTTCTCCGTTATGGAAGAGAGGGCAGTGTGACGTCACTTCCGCTGCGAGGCTGTGTTATTGTTGTGTTATAGGCTGCACCGAGCCGAATCCGGGACGTTACCAGGTAACCGGGGACCCCGGAGACGGGGGAGGGGAGTGTGCTACCGGCCGGTGTATGTGTGTGTGTGCGCGGGGAGAGCAGGGAGAGGAGAGCACTGACCTGTGTGTACATGACAGGGGCTGCAGAGGGAGGATGTCACTGTCTGTGTGTGTCTATGTATGAATAATGGAGACCACTGAGCTGTTTGTGTCTATATGTATGGAGATCACCGGCCTGTGTGTGCATGTATGATATCCATATGGAGATCCCTGGCCTGTGTGTGTCTGCAGAATATATCCAGGTGATCTCCCTATACACAGGGGATATTGAAAGTCTACACACCCCTGTTATAGTCATGCAAATAAAATCCCACCAAGAAGGGTAATTTCTGAACATTTTCCACCTATTTTCTGTACAAAGCCATTGAGAAACAAACGGAGAGGTTTTAGGGTGGGGAACAAAAACCCCTAAAATAATGTGCTTGCATAAATCTGCACACCCTTAACAACCACTGAACGGCAGTCGCTTCATAGCCTAATTCCCTCATCAGCGTTTAAAATTGATGATTGGGATTAGGTTTGTAGCGCCCCCCAGTGTTAGGAAATCTCTGAGGTTTCAGCCAGCGGGGGTAGCGGAGACCCGGGAGAACGTGATCCGGAATGATCCTTACGTTCCCCAATCATGTGATCTCCATTATTCAATGAATAATGGCGATCACTAGTGTTGAGCGAGTAGTTGACTATTCGTACTCGCCATGCTGTTAGCGAGCACTGTCCTCTACTCGCATATTCGTTACGAGTAGCGGGCGCAATGTAAGTCGATGGGAAATAGTCGCTAAGTTGCGAGTAACCCGAAAGCCGTACTTTCCGTGCGAGTAGCGGACAGTATTCGATAGCATATCGAGTACCAAGAGTTAACTACTCGCTAAACACTAGCGATCATGATAAAAAAAATTTTAAAAAATTCTCTCTGATCTAATATGTTGGTTGAGAAAAAAATGGGGTCCCCAAGCCCCTCACCTCCTCTTCCCGTTCCAAAATGGCCGGCGCATGCGCTGTGTGCGCGCCACGTTCTTCCCGCCGGCATCCAGCAGTGTTAGGAACCAATTTCATTGGTTCCTGATATTTGATCTCTGTGTTAGACCTTAGGACAATGATCAAATACTCAATATTTAGTAAATCTGGCCGCACTTGGGCTGCGCCTCTCTCCTCGTAGATGTTCTGGGAGAGAAGAGAGATGCACGACAAGAGCTGTCAGTGAAAAATAAAATACGTTTTCTAACTATATTCCATAAATCCTCCCTCAATATCCCCAATCTCCTAATCGCCCCCTTTTTTTAAAAAAAAAAAAAATTCTCATTTTTCTTTAATTCTTTGGTGTTATAGTTTTTTCAAAATTTACAAAAAAAATAAAATTAAAATAAATACTAGTGTTAGAATAGGTTAAGGAATTTATTTGTTAGGCAGGGATAAAATATAATTAGTGATGAGCGGGCACTACCATGCTCAGGTGCTCAGTACTGGTAACTAGTGATGAGCGGGCACTACCATGCTCGTGTACTCGTAACTAGTGATGAGTGGGCACTACCATGCTCAGGTGCTCAGTACTGGTAAGTAGTGATGAGCGGGCACTGCCATGCTCGGGTGCTCAGTACTCGTAACTAGTGATGAGCGGGCACTACCGTGCTCAGTACTCGTAACTAGTGATGAGCGGGCACTACCGTGCTCAGTACTCGTAACTAGTGATGAGCGGGCACTACCGTGCTCAGTACTCGTAACTAGTGATGAGCGGGCACTACCGTGCTCAGTACTCGTAACTAGTGATGAGTGGGCACTACCATGCTCAGGTGCTCAGTACTCGTAACTAGTGATGAGCGGGCACTACCATGCTCAGGTGCTCAGTACTCGTAACTAGTGATGAGCGGGCACTACCATGCTCAGGTGCTCAGTACTGGTAACTAGTGATGAGCGGGCACTACCATGCTCAGGTGCTCAGTACTCGTAACTAGTCATGAGCGGGCACTACCATGCTCAGGTGCTCAGTACTCGTAACTAGTGATGAGCGGGCACTACCATGCTCAGGTGCTCAGTTCTCGTAACTAGTGATGAGCGAGCACTACCATGCTCGGGTGCTCAGTACTCGTAACTAGTGATGAGCGAGCACTACCATGCTCGGGTGCTCAGTACTGGTAACTAGTGATGAGCGGGCACTACCATGCTCGGGTGCTCAGTACTGGTAACTAGTGATGAGCGGGCACTACCATGCTCGGGTGCTCAGTACTGGTAACTAGTGATGAGCGAGCACTACCATGCTCGGGTGCTCAGTACTGGTAACTAGTGATGAGCGGGCACTACCATGCTCGGGTGCTCAGTACTGGTAACTAGTGATGAGCGGGCACTACCATGCTCGGGTGCTCAGTACTCAAAATGAGCAGATGGATGTGCGACTAGTACCAGACTATCATAGAATTCAATGGGGGATTCAAGCATTTTTCTGGGAAACCTTCCAGAAAAATATTCTTGTTCCTCCATGAATTCCATGATATTTGGATACCTGAGTTGCATCAATCCAAGCATCCACCAGCTCATTATGAGTACAGAGCACCTTTGCATGGTAGTGCCCGCTCATTACTAGTTACCAGTACTGAGCACCCGAGCATATCAGTGCCCGCTTATCACTAGTTACCAGTACTGAGCACCCGAGCATGGTAGTGCCCGCTCATCACTCGTTACGAGTACAGAGCACCCGAGCATGGTAGTGCCCGCTCATTACTAGTTACCAGTACTGAGCACCTGAGCATGGTAGTGCCTGCTCATCACTAGTTACACACGGAACACACGGCCATTAATGTCTAAACCGCTGGGAACAAAAGTGAGTACACCCCAAGTGAAAATGTTAAATTGTGCCAAGTGTAAATATTTTGTGCGGCCCCCGTTATTTTCCTGCACTACCTTAACTCTCTTGGGCATGGAGGTCACTAAGGCTTCACAAGAGCCGCTAAATCCTCTTCCATGACAACATCATGGAGCTGGTGGATGTTATAGACCTTGTGCTCTTCCACCTTTCGTGTGAGGAGGCCTCACAGATGATCCATAGGGTTTAGGTCTGGAGACTCCTGTTGAACCTCCAGAGAAAATGGCTAATTGGGCACAATTTGGCCATTTCCACTGGGGTGTACTCACTTTTCTTGACTCCAAATTTACACCGTTATACAGGCTGCACACTGACACTGTACATTGCATCAAAGGGTCAGATCGTCAGTTTTGTACCATTAAAATATATATTTGCAACAAATCTGAGGGGTGTACTCACTTGTGCTGTACTGTGTGTATTATTTATATTGGTGATATGTGCATAATCATTTTATTGGAGTATTTCTAACAATGAGGCTTTGCCGTATTCATACACTATGGGCTTTACTGCTTGGCACTTGCTAAATCTTCGGTACAGGACAATACTTTCAGAATTCTATAAAGGATTGGTTGTTCTACGCACATAGCCGTTCCTATCTTGGTGGGCAGGACCTGTTATGGTGAACCATGGTAGCTTGGGGCATTTGGCCCTCATATAGAGATTGATGGGGCTAAACAGATGTTGTACGACCTGTCTTTTTGACAGATAAAGCTGTTCTTCTAGCCCTGCTGGTGATTTTTCATTTTTGGAAAAAACTCAGGTTTGTCACATAGTTGGCTGCATTTTCCACCACTTTGACTTGTGTATATGACAAAAAAATACCCCAGAGTGACATCATTCTAAAAACTGCACCCCTGAAACTGTTTAAAACCACTTCCAAGAAGTTCAGGAGCTTCACAGGAACTAAAGCAATGTGGCAGGAAAATAAGAAAATGTTACTTTAGCATCAAATTTTGCATTTGGACACCGACATTTGTTGTAGAATTTCTCCTGAGTACGCCGATACCCCATATGTGGTGGATGACTACTGTTTGGGCGCCATTTGACTTTTCAAATTGACTGGAATCATTTGCAGAGCTTCTGGTGCGCCTTAACAATGGAAACACCCCCCCACCCTCTCAAGTGACCCCATGTTTTAAACTAGATCCCTCAAGGCAAGGAACTTATTTTTGTTTGAGCACCTTGAATCCCCTAGGTGCTTCACAGAATTTTGAGCTGTGAAAATAAAAAAGTAAATCATTTTTCCCCCAAAAAATATTCTTTTAGCTCCTTCTTTTTTTTTTTTTTTTTTTTTAATTCTCACAAGGGTAACAGAAAAAAAATTGCAGCCTACAATTTGTTATTCAATTTCTCTTGAGTATGCTTGTACCCCATAAGTGGTGGGAAACTACTGTTTGGACACATTGCTGAGTTCCAAAAGAAAGGAGTGACATTTTGGCGGACAGACTTTGATGGAATAGTCTGCTGGCGTTGTGATGCATTTGTAGAGTCTTTGAGGTGCCAAAATAGTAAGAAAAAAAAAGTGACCATATATTGTAATTGATATAAATTTTTCCTGGTATGTGAATTCTATAATGTGGTAGCATTCATGAGTTGTGTAGAATACATCAGGCTGGCATATCTGAGTCATGTAGAGTATGTCGGTTGGCATATACCATATTTTCCGGTGTATAAGACGACTTTTTACGCCCTGAAAATCTTCTCAAAAGTCAGGTGTCGTCTTATACACCGGGTGTCGTCTTATATGGCGGTGCACGGTGCCGTCATGGCTTTACACACAATAAAAAATATTATCACCTGACCACCGTTCCGGCGGTGTCTCCAGCTGTTTCTTGCAGTCCGCAGGTACACAGACCCCTTCGTGATAGCGTCCAGTGCACAGAGCAGCCGCTGCAGGGTGTTGTCATGGCTTTACTACAGTTGAATGCTTTACGGCACCATAAAGCATTCAGTTGCAGTAAAGCCATGACAACGTCCTGTAGTGGCCGCTCCGTTTAAACGATCACGGAGGGGTCTGTGTGCCTGCAGACTGCAAGAAGCAGCTGGAGACACTGCAGGAACGGAGGACAGGTGAGTATCTTTTTATTGTGTGTAAACAATGGCATAATAGGGGACAGAAGGGAACCAGCAGGAGGACATTATTAAACAATGGGCTCATTACTGCAGGGCACATTACTAAACAATGGGGACATTACAGCAGGGAACATTACTAAACAATGGGGATATTACTAAGGTCGGCTAAGGCTATGTGCGCACGTTGCGTACTGTCCCTGCAGAAATTTCTGCAGCGATCTGAACAGCACACGTGCACTTCAAATCGCTGCAGAAAATGTCCGTAGTGAAAAAAAAAAAGCCGATTCCATGCGCTCTGCCTGCAGCTCCTCCCATAGACAGAGCAGGAGCTGCCGGCAAAGCGCACGGAAGAAGTGACATGTCACCTCTTAGAACGCGCGCTTCGGGCAGCAGCCGAAGCGCTGCGCTCTAAGACGCCACGTACGCACGGCCCCTGCACAACCTTCATAGATTATGCAGGGGACGCAGGACGCATGCAGTTACGCTGCGCTACAAAGCGCAGCGTAACTGCATGTAATTACGCAACGTGCGCACATAGCCTTACACTTTAGCTCGAGTGTATACGATATATCCCAAACTATATTTTAACTGGAAAAGTTGGGGGTCGTCTTATACGCCGGAAAATAAGGTAGGTTGTGTAGAAATAAACTCAGTAGTCCCTGGTTGTGTGGTGGACTCTGAAGCTTTCATCCATAAACAGGCCAGGTTTGTCGGGTCAGGTGTCGCACTGCCAAGTGGTGTCCTTCCTTATCCCTCTTCTGTAGCACACTCTGCACTTTTTTGAGACCTTCCTTTCTTTGAGGGACCTCACCTGGGAAATGTTGCCCTGGTACAACACGAGCACCTTCAGTTCTAGAGGTCCTGGGTCCTGTTCCTCGCGGACTTCCAATTATAAGGTCCTTGATCACTACCGCCACGAACTAGAGAAAGGTACCGGTCTGTCCTGCACATCGTGAAAGTGTTGTAGAATGCCAGCTGGTTGTACCACACCTCAACTTTCCACGTGGCACTGTAAGGGTGGAGGACTTGATCAAAGAGATGACCACCCCCAAACCTAATGTTTTTATTGTACTCCAGGGCACAGTCTGGTTTGTGGACCTGTGTAGATAAACCTCGCACAGTGGTGGCGATGCTTCCATCAGCATGGCTTGTGGTCAAGAAAAGGACATCCCTCTTGTACTTGACCACAAACCCTGCTCTCATCCTTTCGGAGCAGTTGCCCAATTGACGACGTAGGCGTTTTTTGCGCACATTGCCGGTAGCTCTGTCAGAGTGGGACTTGAAGTGAGGGATGCTGGTATAAATTTTTATGTACGTAGAGGTGATAACCCTTGTCCAGTCGTGGGTGCACCAAATCCCACATACTTCTCCCACTCGCTCCCCGGACACGGGGTCATTCAGGAGATTGTCCTTCTCTTCATGAACTGTAAACCTGCGGTTGTGCCCTGAAGTACTCTCGCATGGCTTATAAAGTTTAATTCTATACCTGGCCCTCTTACTGAGCAGGTACCCTCATAGGGGGGGCACTAACAGTGGGTTGGGGGTAACTAACGAAGAGCTTTGGCTCATTTGCTGTCCTAGCGTGTCTGTGTGAGGGTCCGGTAGCACTACCGGAAGAGGAGTGACGGGAATAAAGGAAGGTGGGATCCTCTCCCTCACTATCTGTGTCGGAGGCAAGGACGGCGTGTGCCTGCTCGGTTGAATATCTTTGGGACAAGCGGGACGTGGTTTTTTTTTTTTTTTTTTTTTTTTTTTTACGTGTGTGGTTGGGGTTTGTGTTTAGTGTAAACTTTTATTAGAATAGAATAAAAAAAAAAGAATAGAAGAAATTAATCTAGAAAGAAAAAGATAAAATGGAATATAAAAATTTGGTAAAATGAAAACTAAATGGACGACGGTTAAAGCAGGTACTGTGCGCCCACGGCTAAACTCCACTAACCGGAAGTCTATGCAGCAGATAAAACTGCTCTACGAGACTTTTCCACCACAAATCTGAAACTACAATTACTAAACAGACGTCTGACTATACAGTGGCATGCAAAAGTTTGGGCACCCCTGGTCAAAATTACTGTTATTGGGAACATTTGAGCAAGTTGAAGAGGAAATTGATCTCTAAAAGGCACAAAGTTACAGATGACACATTTCTTCTGTATTTTAGGCCAAAAAAAATATACCGTATTTTCTGGCGTATAAGACGACCCCCAACTTTTCCAGTTAAAATATAGTTTGGGATATATCGTATATACTGGAGTATAAGCCGACCCGAGTAATGTGCCTATTGTTTTGTAATGTCCTCTGCTGTAATGTCCCCTGCTGTAAAATGCCCATTGTTTAATAATGCCCTCCTGCTGGTTCCCCCCTTGTCCCCTATTATGCCGTAGTTTACACACCATAAAAGATATTTTCACCTGTCCTCTGTTCCCGCGGTGCCTCCTTCCGGTCCGCAGGCACATAAACCCCTCCGTGGTGGCGTCCGTGTACGGAGCCGCCGCTGCAGGATGCAGTCATGGATTTACTGCAGTTGAATGCTTTACAGCGCCACAAAGCATTCAGCTGCAGTAAAGCGCTGACAGCAGCGGTGGCCCTGTGTATTGGACACGATCATGGAGGAGTGCTTCTTGAGAACCACAGACACACAGACCCCTCCATGATTGCATCCAATCCCCTGGTCCGCCGCTGCTGTCAGCGCTTTACTGCTGAATGCTTTGTGGCGCCGTAATGCATTTAACTGCAGTAAAGCCATGACGACATCCTGCATCGGACACTATCACAGAGGGGTCTGTGTGCCTGCGTACTGCAAGAAGCAGCTGGAGACACCACGGGAACGGAGGACAGGTGAGTATCTTTTATTGTGTGTAAAGCCATGACGGCACTGTGCCCCGCCGTATAAGACGATCCCTGACTTTTGAGAAGATTTTTTAGGAGTTAAAAAGTCGTCTTATGCGCTGGAAAATACGGTAGATCTATCTGTTACATATAAAAAAAAAATATATGAAAATGTTTGGGCTCCATTGGAGATTTGTGTGCTCAGATGACTTTGACCAAGACTTCAGTCCTTAATTAGCCCGTTAGGATTATCATAATTGGGAAAGGTCAGATGATGCCAATTTTACAGCTGTATAAAAACTCGGCCTCCTCTAACCTTGTGCCAAAAAGCAGCTGCCATGGGTTCTTCTAAGCAGCTGCCTAGCACTCTGAAAATAAAAATACTGGAGGCCCACAAAGCAGGAGAAGGCTGTAGGAAGATAGCAAAGCGTTTTCAAGTTGCGCTTTCCTCAGTTTGAAATGTATAAAGAAATGGCCGATACCAGGAACAGTGACGGTCAAGATAAGGTCTGGAAGACCAAGCAAAATTTCTGTGACAGCTGCTGGTAGGATTGCTAGAGGCAAATCAGAACCCCCTGGCTGACTGCAAAAGACCTTCAGGAAGATTTACCAGAGTTGTGGTACATTGTTCTACTGTTCAGAGACACCTGCACAAATATGGCCTTCGTGGAAGAGTTATCAGAAGAAAACCTCTCCTGCCTCCTCACCATAAAATTCAGATTCAGAAGTCTGCAAAAGAACATGTAAACAAGCCTGATGCATTTTGAAAAAAAGTCCTGTGGACTGATAAGGTTAAAATAGAACTCTGGCCACAATGATCAAAGGTATGTGTGGAGAAAGGAGGGCACAGAATTTCAGGAAAAGAACATCCCACCAACCATTAAGCATGGTGGTGGATCAATCATGCTTTGGGGTTGTGTTGCAGTGCACAGGAAAAATTTTGTGGGTAGAGAGAAGAATGGATTCAATGCAAAAATAAGCTGTAAAAAAAAAAAAAGAAAAATAATGAAGTTGAAGAGAGGAAAAAAGAGGATGGCTTCTACACATGGATAATGATCCTAAACACATGTCAAAAGACAACATCAAAAGGTGCAGCTGAAGGTTTTACAATGGCCCTCACAGTCCCCTGATCTGAAAATCATTGAAAATCTGTGATTAGACCCCAAAAGAGCAGAGCATGCAAGACGAACCAGGAATCTCACAGAACTGGAAGACTTCTCCAAGGAAGAGAAGTGAATGCAAGGCGAGCCAGGAATCTCACAGAACTGGAAGACGTCTCCAAGGAAGAATGGATAACAATCCTTCAAACAAGAAGTGAAAGACTCTTGGCCGCTACAAAAAGCGTTTATAAGCTGGGTTACTTGCCAAAGGGGGTGCTACTAGGTATTAACCATGCAGGGTGCCCAAAATTTTGCATCAGACCATTTTTTTTTTTCTTTTTGGTTAATTTAAAAATCTATTTTAGGTAAAAAAAAAAAAAAAAAAAAAGTCTTACAAAGAAATTGTGTAATCTTTAATTTTGTCTTGTAGATATCCATTCAACATTCTCAAATGTCCACAATAACAGTAATTTTAAACAGGGGTGACCAAACCTTTGGATGCCACTGTAGTAAAATAAACTATAGTAGATGGCGATTAGTACAGTACGACGTGGAATAAACAGTTTCTTTATATCATTGGATCAAGGATCTTCATTTGTTTAGTGCAGCAGAAAACTGTAATGTCACTGTGTTTAAATCTTGATGATGTCTTCACACTCCTCCATGGTAGAGCTAATGCCTGTGAATTTTTTTTTTGTATCCTTCTCCTGACTAACATTAAACAATGAGGTCTCTTTGCTGTGTCGTCAGCTGTTTGCGGACCTTTGCTGTGTCGTCAGCTGTTTGCGGACCTTTGCTGTGTCGTCAGCTGTTTGCGGACCTTTGCTGTGTCGTCAGCTGTTTGCGGACCTTTGCTGTGTCGTCAGCTGTTTGCGGACCTTTGCTGTGTCGTCAGCTGTTTGCGGACCTTTGCTGTGTCGTCAGCTGTTTGCGGACCTTTTGCTGTGTCTTCAGCTGTTTGCGGACCTTTTGCTGTGTCTTCAGCTGTTTGCGGACCTTTTGCTGTGTCGTCAGCTGTTTGCGGACCTTTTGCTGTGTCGTCAGCTGTTTGCGGACCTTTTGCTGTGTCGTCAGCTGTTTGCGGACCTTTTGCTGTGTCGTCAGCTGTTTGCGGACCTTTTGCTGTGTCGTCAGCTGTTTGCGGACCTTTTGCTGTGTCGTCAGCTGTTTGCGGACCTTTTGCTGTGTCGTCAGCTGTTTGCGGACCTTTGCTGTGTCGTCAGCTGTTTGCGGACCTTTGCTGTGTCGTCAGCTGTTTGCGGACCTTTGCTGTGTCGTCAGCTGTTTGCGGACCTTTGCTGTGTCGTCAGCTGTTTGCGGACCTTTTGCTGTGTCGTCAGCTGTTTGCGGACCTTTTGCTGTGTCGTCAGCTGTTTGCGGACCTTTTGCTGTGTCGTCAGCTGTTTGCGGACCTTTTGCTGTGTCGTCAGCTGTTTACGGACCATTGGCTTCTGCTGTAAAATGCAGCAACTAAGAAAATGTCAGGAAAATTCGACTTGAACGGCGAACCTTTCATTGTGGGTAGTCAGAATTGCTGTAAAGTATTGCAACCGTAAACTGACTACTATGTAACATGAGGGTAATTGTGATTGGCTAATTCTGTACACAGCCACATCCCCAATTATCAAAGGGTGTAAACAGTAATACAACCACATAATGTTAATTTATTCCTTTCCTCAAAATATGTTTGTTTCTCAATGGATTCTTATGATCCATTATAAGCGATTCGTCTTTGTGTGTGTATGTATGTATGTATGTATGTATATATGTATATGTATGTATATATATATATATATATATATATATATATATATATATATATATATATATATATATATATATATATATATATATATATATTATATATGTGTGTGTGTGTGTGTGTGTATGTATATATATATATATATGTGTATGTGTGTATATGTGTGTAATATATATTTTGCATGATAAACTGTTGTTTTAACAGGGCTGTGTATACAAGCAGATTCCAAAAAATTGGGGCTGCATCAATAATGATTTGATTTGGAAATCTGTTATCTCCATGTTTTATTCACAACAAAACCTAGAACACTTCAGATGTTAAACTGATATTCAATTTTATTTGAGAAACTTAAATCGTGTAGTAGTTATTGTTGGCGTAAACATCTCAAAAAAGGTGCAACAGGGTTAACAATAGGCTGTAAAATAGTGGTAATGTAAAATTGTCAGAAGGTCAATTTTGAACAAAGTCACATTTGTTTAAAAAGAGCATGATAGAGAGGCAGAGTCTCTCAGAAGCAAAGATGGTCAGAGGTCACTATGTGAGCAATTTCAGAAAACTGTTCCTTAACGTTAAATTGCAAAATCTTTGAATATCCTCCACCTACAGAATATATCTTAAAGATTCAGGGACTCTGGAGAAATCCATGTACACAAGGGATAATACTGTCAGTATTTGATACTCTTGATCTCCGAGCTCTTGAGCATCACTGCATTAAATATGGGCATGATTTGGTCATGAGCTCAGGAAAACTTCCAGAAATCATTGTCTACGTTAACACCTCACTGTGCAATCTACAAATTTAAGTTAGAGCTCTATTATCCACCCCAAAAAATAGCCATGTATTGGCACAATCCACAAATGCTGCCTTTGTTCTTTTGGTCATACCTCATTTTTAATGGTCTGACGAAAAATGGAACACTGTTCTGTGGTCGGATGAATCAAAATTTTTTTTTTTTTTTTTAAATGGAAGTGATGAATGTGGTGTCCTGCAGAATCAGGAGGAGAGGGTCCATCCAGTTTGTTCTGCATCTTTGATGTATGCGGGGCTGAAGTAATGCCTATGGCAGGGGCAGGTTACCCATAAAAGATGCCATCAATGCTGAGAATTTATATAGTGTTGTTAGAACAACATCTGCTCCATGTAGACAATGTCTATTTCAGGGAAGACCTTGCATTTCTCAGCAGGACAACGGTAAACCACATACTGCGACCAATACAGCTCAGCAGAAGAAGAGTTATTATGGTGATGAACAGGCCGCCTACAGTCCGGACTGTAGGCGGCCTGGAAAAATCCAGCAAAAAAGACCCCGGACTGTGGAGCAGAGAGGATCTGCCATCAGCCAAAGAAGGGACGACGTTCCTCTCCGAAAACTCCAATTGTCTCCTCACTTCCCCAACATTTACAGACTGTTATAAGAAGAAGAGGAGGAGATGATGCACAATGGTGAACATGGCCTGGGAATCCATTTTTTGAGATTTGTTTCTGCCATCAATGAATTGGAAAAATGTCCAACACTCACCTTCTGATCTGTTCTATGTTCTGCTGGAATAAAATACGGTGACAAGAGATTTCCAAATGATTGCATTCTTTTACACAGCGGCACAACGTTTTTGGAAAATTTGGGTGTTGTGAATAGCAGAGAAGAAATTACTGACCTGTGTTCTATACAGTAAAGGGCCAAAGTCTTGGCCAGATGTGTGGGGGAAAAACTGCTGAAAAACTACAAATTAACAATGTAAAGTGAACGAACAAAAGAGAAATGTAAATCCCATCAGTATTTGGTGACCGCCCTTTGCAGTCATCACTTTTTCTGGTTACACTTGTCACTTGCACAGTCAGGGATTTTATAGGATTATAGTCGGCTATACCGGTAATTAGTCACTCCTACACCCATCAGGTGATAATGATCATCATTTTCATATGCAGGTTGCAACACAGTCATAAACAGGAAAAAAAAAAGTATAAGAGGCTCGAAGGGGTTGTCTGGTCTCAGCAGAAAAGTCTGCGCGGACTGCCGAATTGTGAAGTGTGATGTGTTCACCGTGCGGGTGTGCGGTCACATGCAGACTAGACTCCTGTGTGCCTCCTATAGAGGAGAATTGAGAGAAGCCTCATGAGACTCGGTATTTCTTTTTGAGACTGGACAAATTCCTTCAAAACTGGGTGAGGAACAGCTAAACTCCAAAGGTGAGGCTTTGGAAGATTCATCTCACAGGTTATATGCTATAGTAAGGATGGGCAGAGCAACAAGACACAAAGGTAGTTATACTGCATCGGCAAGGTGTCGCCCAAAGATTTCACATTCGACGGGATGAGCTGTTTAAAGTGCACCAATCACCAGGATTTCCCTATATAACCTAAAGCCAGTGCTATACTGGCACTATCAGGCTGATTCTATACATACCTGTAGGGGTCAGCTCGGATGTATAGGTTTTGAAACACAAGCAAGTAAAGTTTGTAACATCCGCAGCTTGATGAGTGACAGCAGCTGTGAATCAGATAATAGCTGGGGGGGGGTATTCACAGTTATCCCCTCCCCCTGTTATTTATGCTAATTCTATTATGGGATCGATTTATTAACTGACTAGAAGGACCGGTGCTGAGGTCATGCCTATGAGACCAGAAGGGGCGGGGCCTCAGCCAGCAAAGCTGAGACCAGGAAGCAACATTTTACTGATTGCTGAGGCCCCGCCCGTTCTGGTCACATGGGTATGACATCAGCACAGGTCCTTCTAGTCAGTTAATCGATTCTATTATAGAATTCGCATAGATAACAGGGGGAGGGGATAACTATGAATACCCTCCCCCCCCCCAGCTATTATCTGATCCTCAGCTGCTGCCACTCCACAAGCTGCGGATTTTACAAACTTTACTTGCTTGGATTTTAAAACCTATACATCCGAGCTGATCACTACAGGTTTGTATAGAATCAGCCTGATAGTGCCAGTATAGCACTGGATTTAGGTTATATAGGAAAATCCTGGTGAATGGTGCACTTTAAACTCCTTTTTAAAGAAAATCCCATAAACCCTGTAACGATGAGGACTGTAGACGCAGTGGTCAGCCATGAGAACTTAGGGCTGCAGATGAGACTTTAAAATCGGAAGATGTCTAGTGATGCAATGGAAAAAAAAAAACAAGATGGTGAATCAACTATAGACAAAAACATAGGACCTAAGGTATCGGCAGCAGGTGCTCTGGATTGAGGACTCACAATGTGAAATATTTGGCTGTAACAGGCGGGAGTTTGTACCCAGAGACACAATGAGGGTATGCGGGAGCAGTGAAGCACGGTGGAGGGTCCTGCAAGTTTATGGCTGCATTTCTTCTTATGGACTTGGGTATGTTATTTTTCGCTTTATAAGACGCACCCCCAAATTTGGTGAAGGAAAAGAGAATTTTTTTTTTTTTTTTGTTAAATGGGGTCCGTCTTATGCCAGTGTCAGTCTAACAAATCCATATAGGGTAAATGTCCCTCATAGCCCCCCCCCATCCTAAAATTAGCCCCCTTAATCTGGATATGGCCCCCTTATATGAATATAGGCCCCTATGGATGGCACATGGCCCCCTGTGCTGCACACGTCCCCCTGTGTTAGATATGGCCCCCATGCTGCTGCTCATAGTAAAATAAAAAAAACTCTTTACTTACCTTCTCCAGTGTTGTCCTCCCGGTGTCTCCCTCCGTGCTGCTGAGCTCCTGCACTTCCTGGTTCTCGGTGCCGGTCATGTGATTGGCACAGCAGAGTGATATCATCACTGCGTGCCTGATCACAGCGGCAGCAGGGAGACACCGGGAGATCAGCGCTGGAGGCGGTAAGTAAAGGAGTTTGTTTTTTTTGTTTTTTTTTTGTTTTTTTTTTAATTTTAGGATGGGCAGCAGCATGGGAGCCATATCTAACACAGGAGGGGGCATGTGCCATCAAAGGGGGGGCATGTGCCATCAAAGGGGGGCACAGGCACATATAACATGCGCCGCTCCCCCAGACCATCACAACGGTGCGGTTTGAGCACCATGGTGATGGACAGCGGCAGTGCATATTATATGAGCCGGAGCAGGAGATCTCCCGCTGCCTCATGCAGCCTTCACCAGCCTGCCTCAGCCTCCAGCACCGCTCCAGAGCTGCCTCCACCTCCCCTGGGCCCTGCAGTATATAATCCGTATATTTGGATTATAAGACACACCCCTTACTTCCCCCCCCCAAAATGTGGGGGAACAAAAGTGCGTCTTATAAAGTGAAAAATACGGTACTTGGTCAGGATTAATGGTCTGCTCAATGCTGAGAAATCCAGGCAGATATTGTATCCATTATGTGATCCCATCAGGGAGGCATCTGATTGGCTCCATATTTATTCTGCAGCAGTACTATGACCCCCAAACATCCAGCCAATTTCATTAAGAACGAGGAGTCCTGGAGGCGATAATCTGGCCCCACTGTCACAGGTGACAGTCATGTGGTTTCTGGCATTAGGAGGTCACAGCGTTTGGATGTGCAAAATGCTCCCTGACTTTCTATCATTCCTGATATTGGTATTCATTGTACTAGGTAGCTTTCCTGCTGGATTTTCATCTCTTCCCCTTTAGGACCCATCGAAGCTCTCCTCACGTCCATCTGCTGATTATAAGTATTCTCCTTGGGCTTAAATACTCCCTTCTTCCCTGGAATAATGGTGCTGATATTGTTCAGTTCATTCAAGCTCTCGTTCCAAGCAGGTGGCTTGTACTCTGTAATATCATTGCTGAACTACCTGAGTCATCTGTGAATAAGTAGTGCATTCACTTTTCCCCTGTGTGTCCGCCTTGTATCTTCTCTAATATTTAGTGGGGTTGATGAAGAGCTCATCCCACCTTTTAAGTATTTAGGGTCCAGCACTAGGAATACTTAGGGTCAGGTATCTGGCTCGGCGCATAGGTGAGGAACCTATGTAGGGTGGTGAGGGACTCCAGAGGCCAGCGGTAGGTTTGGTCAGACAGGGTTTTCTATTCACCATTTGCTTGGTACTTCCCCGTAGCTAGCCTGACACTCGCATCATCCCATTTGGGATCAGGACCCAAAGGATCTTCACAAGCCTCATACACAGAAGATCTGAGGTCAGGTCTCCAAGATGTTTGGCACAACCTCAAAAACTGTACAAGTGACGAGAAGAAGTGACGAAGGGGTTAATTTCTTTTTTGTTCATCAATTTGATAAAGTACAATTTTATCAAAGAGACGCTGTCACCTGAATTACAGTCTGGCCGAAGGTTTGCAACAGAGTGTAATATTGTCTGAAACACTTGGGTGTTCCAGAGAAAAACATACTTTGGAGAACCAGCCGGAGGTGAGACTAGCGGACTCTGCCCTCGGCCGGCTCTTCCCAGTGATGTGGTGTATGGAGACCAGTCCATCGCCTGCAGCAGAGTCCCACTAGTCTCACCTTCGGCTATGGTCCTTCGCTGGATCTTTTTCTGAAAATGCAGACTTTCCCAAAATAATATACTTTGGCAATCGTTCCGGCAGGCTCTGATCTTTGCTGCTCGCAGTTTGGGCAGCATGAATCGCCTCACGGGTTGTCTTTAGTTTTGGAACCTTCTTGCTTTTGCACGTTACTGGAATAGGAGGAAAATGTTGCTAACTTTTGTTTGTTTGTTTTTTTTTTTTTCTCCTTCAGTTACCTCTTTAGATCTTCCCTGGAATATTTCGCAGATAGTGGATAACTGTGAGCCGCCATGTTTCGCTTCATGAGAGACACCGACCCCCAGGATCCCGCCATGTTCTTGATGTGAGTGCTTCCCCTTTTGTTACATGTTCTTGAAGGCTTCATCCTGCGGTTGCCCCTCATAACGCTTCTTCTTCCTCCGCAGGGATCCGTTCGCGTTGCACCGTCAGCACATGAGACGCATGTTTTCGGGGAATTTCGGAATGTCGCCCTTTCTGAGTCTGACAGACGGGAGTGTCCCGGCGCTGCCTCGTTCCGGGGGTCATCGTGACATGCAGGTGACGTCCCGCGCCGGCTCTGCACTGCCATGTTATATATTATGTGAAGCTCATCTTTCTTTCTCTTTTCTTTTTCCATGACTCGTGCCGCTTGTCTTCGCCCCAGGCCGGAGCGCTGAGCCCCTTTGGCATGATGGGAATGGTGAGTGTTGTCAGCCCAGGGATAGTTAGGCTACTTTCACACATCCGGCTTGAGCTCTGCGGCTCAATCCGGCTGTGCAAGCTATGCAACGGATGCGGTGAAAACACCGCATTCTTTGCATAAGTTTTTCCGTTGCGGCCCGTCCGGTTTTGGCCGCTTGCGGCATGCTACTGAGCATGCGCAGTGGCAAAAACCGCATGCGGCGGCCGGATGCGGTTATTGCCGCATCCAGCCGCCATAGGCATGCATTGAGAGATGCGCCGCATCGGCCGAATGCGGCGCGATGCGTTTTTTTTGCCGCACGAAAAAACGTGCCAGGCAACATTCCATCCGGCCGCCGCATCGGCTAAATCTGCCGCATGCAGCAAAAACCGGACGGAACGCAAGGCCATGCGGCACAATGCGGCACTAATTAAAGTCTATGCAAGAAAATCTCAACCGGCAGCAAAAAAAACCGGTTGCGATTTTCCTGCAAAGTGCCGGATTGTGCCGCAGAAGAAAAACCGGATGTGTGAAAGCAGCCTTATTGTGCACGTCATAGACTGAGCCCTGTCTGATTCGTAGCCATGTCACACATTGGTGCTGCCAGCCAACGCTTTTTGATTTAGGGGGGGGAATTTGGACTGATGTGATCTCTCCTGAGTTACTCGGAAGCCTAAAAATGTAAACTCTTCAGTGGGTGGTCTTATTAGATTTGTGGTATAAAGGCTTCAGTCCTGGGATCTGTATGGGGGTCTGCATTGTAGCTGGTGCTGCGTATTCAGAGTGTTTCTGTGATTCCAGAGTTATGGCCCCTTTTATATTCTGTGCTAATAGTTAATTATCTGTCGGCAGATCATCCTCAGGACATGCCTCGTTAGTAAAGACCATAAAACCTAGAACTAAATAAAAAGGTCCATATTTCTGGAAGTCTATAGCACAGGGGGAGGGGGCAGTTAGCTTTCCTGAGGAGCATGAGACCGTGACTGGTGCGGAGGCCGGACCTAGAGGCTGGAATTTAATTCTGCTCAACATTAATATGAATATATAAATTTATTTCTTTTTCGCTCCTAATTGGGAGACCCAGACAGTGGGTGTATAGCTACTGCCTCTGGAGGCCGCACAAAGAACTACACTTAAAAGTGTAAGGCCCCTCCCCTTCTGGCTATACACCCTCCCGTAGGAGTACGGATTCCTCAGTTTTAGCTTTGTGCGCAGGAGGTCAGACACGCACGCATAGCTCCATTGTTTTTAGTCAGCAGCAGCTGCTGACTATGTCGGATGGAAGAAAAGAGGGCCCATACAGGGCTCCCAGCATGCTCCCTTCTCACCCCACTGTATGTCGGAGGTGTTTGTAAGGTTGAGGTACCCATTGCGAGTACGGCGGCAGGAGCCCACATGCTGATTCCTTCCCCATCCCTTTTTACAGGGCTCTGGGTGAAGTGGGATTTACCGGTCTCCAGGCACTGAGACCGTGCTCCATCTACAGCCCCTGGAGAAGATGCTGGATGGAGCGGAGTACATCAGGGACATGGCCCTGCTTCCTCAAGGTACTCTGTGTCCCCGTGCATTTGGCGCTCACACCGCAGCATGCTGGGTGTTGTAGTGCGCCGGGGGACATCAGCGCTACGGCGCTTGTGCCATGGCCTCATTCAGCTTCGCTGAAGCAGGCACACGTCTGGGAATCGGTCGCGCCGGCCGCTGGGACTGCGGCGCGGCTGGCACTTGTAGTGCGCCGGGGACTTCAGCGCGGCCTGCGCTTTTACGGCGGCCGCGCTGATAACTCGAGTCCCCGGCTTTTGCGGCCTGCTTCCGTTCGTTCCCGCCCCCAGACCTGCCAGTCAGGAGAGGGGCGGGACGCTGGCCAGTGCATCAGCGCCGAGGGCTGGAGTCGTTTTTACATACTCCAGCCCTCACAATCGGCACAGAGGGGACACTGTTTCCCGCACTTTTGTTTGGAAACTCCCACGGACCGCCCCTCTCCACAGACGCCGGCAGCCATTCCTGCTGACACGCTGAGCTGCAGAGGGGAGCCGGGGAGACCCAGACAAGGAATTCTGCGCCTCTTACCCGCTATTCAGCGGGCGGTAAGCAGCCCTCAGGGCTCACCCCCTCTTGTGCCAGTACTATTCTTAGTATTTTGTTTCTACAAATACTTGGTATTAATAGCGCTGGTCGCCCTTTGGCTATAGACTCTCTCACATTGCAGAGAGCCAGCAGCATGTCCGTAAAACGCAAGGGTGCCAAGGCACAGACATTATATGCTTCCTGCACCGCATGTGGGACTTTTCTACCGGCAGGCTCCACGGACCCCCATTGTGTGCAGTGCTCGGCCCCTGCGGCGCTTGCACAGTCGGGACCTCTGCTGGACGTGACCCAGGGTGTACCACCTGTGAATGCTGTCCAGGTGACAGGAACTGAGTTTGCAGCTTTTGCTGACAGAATGTCTCTCACTATGTCACAAATTCTTGACACATTGCGAGCTAGGCCTGTACTTCAGGCCACGGACACTGTGCAATCTTTGCCCCCTGGTCCCCCTCAGCTGAATTACCTCCAAGCTCCGGGACGGGCATCTACACCTCAGGGTGAAGACTCTGACTCGGACGATGGCCCCGGGCAGCCTAAGCGGGCTCGCTATGACGGGCCTTCACATTCATCTCAATGGTCAGGATCCCAGCGAGATGAATCTATGGGTGATGAGGCGGACGTAACTGATCAGGATTCTGATCCTGGGACCGCTCTCAATCTAGATACACCAGATGGTGACGCCATAGTTAATGATCTTATATTTAACATCAATAAGATGTTAAATATTTCCCCACCAGCTCCTCTTGCAGAGGAGTCAGCTTCGCAGCACGAGAGAATCCATTTCAGATACCCTAAGCGTACGTTAAGCACTTTTCTGGACCACGCTGACTTTAGAGACGCAATCCAGAAACCCCACGCTTATCCTGAAAGGCGTTTTCCTAAACGGCTTAAAGATACACGCTACCCTTTTCCCCCTGAGGTGGTCAAGGGTTGGACCCAGTGTCCAAAAGTGGATCCTCCAATTTCCAGGCTGGCAGCTAGATCCTTGGTTGCAGTTGAAGATGGAGCGGCACTTAAAGATGCCACTGACAGGCAGATGGAGCTCTGGCTGAAATCCATCTATGAAGCAATTGGAGCGTCATTGGCGCCTTCGTTTGCGGCCGTATGGGCACTCCAAGCTATCTCAGCCGGGCTTGCGCGAGTCGACTCAGTCACACGTGCATTTGCCCCGCAGGTAGCACCATTGACCTCGCAAATGACGGCATTCGCGTCGTACGCGATTAATGCTGTTCTTGACGCTACAAGCCGCACGGCAGTGGCGTCAGCCAACTCCGTTGTTTTGCGTAGGGCCCTGTGGTTGAGACATTGGAAAGCAGATTCTCATTCCAAGAAGTGCTTAACCAATTTGCCTTTTTCTCGTGACCGATTGTTTGGAGAGCGTTTGGATGAAATCATCAAACACTCCAAGGGTAAGGACTCATCCTTACCGCAACACAGACAAAACAAACCCCAACAGAGGAGGGGTCAGTCTGGTTATCGGTCCTTTCGAGGACCGGGCAGGTCCCAATTCGCCTCGTCAAAAAAGACTCAAAAAGACCAGAGACGCTCAGATTCTTGGAGGTCTCAGTCACGCCCAAAAAGGACAGCCGGAGGAACCGTTGCCAAGACGGCGTCCTCCTGACTTGCAGTCTCCGATTCCCACACCCGCGGTCGGTGGGAGGCTTTCCCACTTTGGCGACATTTGGCTGTCACGCGTCAAAGACCGTTGGGTGAGGGATATTCTGTCTCACGGGTACAGGATAGAGTTCAGTTCTCGTCCGCCAACTCGTTTCTTCAGAACTTCTCCACCACCAGACCGAGCCGATGCTCTGTTGCAGGCGGTGGCCGCTCTAAAGGCGGAAGGAGTGGTGACCTCCGTCCCTCTTCAGGAACAAGGTCACGGTTTTTACTCCAATCTGTTTGTGGTCCCAAAAAAGGACGGTTCGTATCGATCCGTCCTGGATCTAAAGTTGCTCAACAGACATGTAAAAGTCAGGAGGTTCCGGATGGAATCCCTACGCTCCGTCATAGCCTCAATGTCTCAAGGAGATTTTCTAGCATCAATAGATATCAAAGATGCGTATCTCCACGTGCCGATTGCACCAGAGCATCAGCGTTTCCTACGCTTCGTCATACACGACGAACACCTGCAGTTCGTAGCGTTACCTTTCGGTCTGGCAACAGCCCCCCGGGTCTTCACCAAGGTCATGGCAGCAGTAGTAGCTGTTCTGCACTCGCAGGGTCACTCGGTCATCCCGTATCTAGACGACCTGCTTATAAAGGCACCCTCTCAAGAGGCATGCCAGCACAGTCTGAAGGTGGCACTAGACACTCTCCAGAGTTTCGGGTGGATTATCAACTTTCCAAAGTCTCATCTAACCCCGACCCAATCTCTGACTTATCTTGGCATGGAGTTTCATACTCTCTCAGCGATAGTGAAGCTTCCACTGGACAAGCAGTGTTCGCTACGGACTGGAGTGCAATCTCTCCTTCAGAGCCAGTCGCACTCACTGAGGCGCCTCATGCATTTCCTAGGAAAGATGGTAGCAGCAATGGAGGCAGTCCCGTTCGCGCAGTTTCATCTGCGCCCTCTACAATGGGACATCCTACGCCAATGGGATGGGAAATCGACGTCCCTCGACAGGACTGTTTCCCTCTCTCAGACTGCCAAGGACTCTCTGCGTTGGTGGCTTCTCCCCACCTCATTGTCACAGGGAAAGTCGTTCCTTCCCCCGTCCTGGGCAGTGGTCACGACGGATGCGAGCCTTTCAGGGTGGGGAGCGGTGTTTCTCCACCACAGGGCTCAGGGGACGTGGACTCAGGAAGAGTCCACCCTGCAGATCAATGTTCTGGAAATCAGAGCAATCTATCTTGCCCTGCGAGCCTTCCAACAATGGCTGGAAGGCAAGCAGATTCGGATTCAGTCGGACAATTCCACGGCGGTGGCGTACATCAACCACCAAGGGGGAACACGCAGTCGCCAGGCTTTTCAAGAAGTCCAGCGGATTTTGATGTGGGTGGAAAGCAGAGCGTCCACCATATCCGCAGTTCACATCCCAGGCGTGGAAAACTGGGAAGCAGACTTTCTCAGTCGCCAGGGCATGGACGCAGGAGAATGGTCCCTTCACCCGGACGTGTTTCAGCAGATCTGTTGCCGCTGGGGGACGCCGGACGTCGATCTCATGGCGTCACGGCACAACAACAAGGTCCCAGTTTTCATGGCACGGTCTCACGATCACCGAGCACTGGCGGCAGACGCCTTGGTTCAGGATTGGTCGCAATTCCGACTCCCCTATGTGTTTCCACCTCTAGCATTGTTACCCAGAGTTCTCCGGAAAATCAGGTCCGACTGCCATCGAGCCATACTCGTCGCTCCAGATTGGCCAAGAAGGTCGTGGTACCCGGATCTGTGGCATCTCACGGTAGGCCAACCGTGGACACTACCAGACCGTCCAGATTTGCTGTCTCAAGGGCCGTTTTTCCATCTGAATTCTGCGGCCCTGAACCTGACTGTGTGGCCATTGAGTCCTGGATCCTAGCGGCCTCAGGTTTATCTCATGAAGTTGCTGCCACAATGAGACAGGCTAGAAAACCATCCTCAGCTAAGATCTATCACAGGACGTGGAAAATATTCTTAGCGTGGTGCTTGGCTCAAGGGTTTTCCCCCTGGCCATTTGCATTGCCAATTTTTCTTTCCTTCCTGCAGTCTGGCTTGGAAAAAGGTTTGTCGCTTAGCTCTCTTAAGGGTCAAGTCTCCGCGCTATCTGTATTCTTTCAGAAGCGCTTGGCACGGCTTTCTAAAGTACGCACGTTTCTCCAAGGAGTTCGTCATATCGTTCCTCCTTACAGACGGCCATTGGAACCCTGGGATCTGAACAAGGTTCTCATTGCTCTCCAGAAGCCGCCTTTCGAGCCTTTGAAAGAGGTTTCCCTTTCTCGGCTTTCACAAAAGGTGGTTTTTCTTGTGGCGGTCACGTCTCTTCGGAGAGTGTCAGAGCTGGCGGCGTTATCTTGCAAATCTCCCTTCCTGGTGTTTCACCAAGACAAGGTAGTACTGCGTCCAATTCCAGAGTTTTCTCCCAAGGTGGTTTCTTCCTTTCATCTCAATCAGGATATCACTTTGCCATCTTTGTGTCCGCATCCAGTTCACCAATTTGAAAAGGGTTTACATCTGTTGGACCTGGTGAGAGCACTCAGGATTTACATCTCTCGCACGGCGTCTCTACGCCGTTCTGATGCGCTCTTTGTCCTAGTCGCTGGTCAGCATAAGGGATCGCAAGCTTCCAAATCCACCCTGGCGCGGTGGATAAAGGAACCAATTCTTCACACATACCGTTCTGCTGGGCTTCCGATTCCATCTGGACTGAAGGCCCATTCTACCAGAGCCGTGGGTGCGTCCTGGGCATTGCGGCATCAGGCTACGGCTCAGCAAGTGTGCCAGGCGGCTACCTGGTCGAGTCTGCACACGTTTACCAAACACTATCAAGTGCATACCTACGCTTCGGCAGATGCCAGCCTAGGTAGACAGGTCCTTCAGGCGGCGGTGGCCCACCTGTAGGAAGAGGCTGTCTGACAGCCCGTTCTTGGGGTATCTTTTTACCCACCCAGGGACTGCTTTTGGACGTCCCACTGTCTGGGTCTCCCAATTAGGAGCGAAAAAGAAGAAGGGAATTTTGTTTACTTACCGTAAATTCCTTTTCTTCTAGCTCCAATTGGGAGACCCAGCACCCGCCCTATTTGTTCTTAGGGTTTCGTTTTTCGGGTGCACATGTTGTTCATGTTGTTTCTTCAGTTCTCCGATCTCGTTATCGGATTGAATTTGTTTTTGAAACTGTTATTGGCTTTCCTCCTTCTTGCTTTGGTACTAAAACTGAGGAATCCGTACTCCTACGGGAGGGTGTATAGCCAGAAGGGGAGGGGCCTTACACTTTTAAGTGTAGTTCTTTGTGCGGCCTCCAGAGGCAGTAGCTATACACCCACTGTCTGGGTCTCCCAATTGGAGCTAGAAGAAAAGGAATTTACGGTAAGTAAACAAAATTCCCTTCTTTGTATTAATATCAATTGTATCACTTAATATTGAGCAAAATTAAGTATAGAGACTGCTTCCTATATACAATATACACTTTCACATAGATCCCTACATATAGGATGAGCCCTCACTCAACCCCCTATATACAGTATGAGCCCCCCACATAGCCTTCCTGTATACAGTATGAGCCCCCCCACATAGCCTTCCTGTATACAGTATGAGCCCCCCCACATAGCCTTCCTGTATACAGTATGAGCCCCCCACATAGCCTTCCTGTATACAGTATGAGCCCCCCACACAGCCTTCCTGTATACAGCATGAGCCCCCCACACAGCCTTCCTGTATACAGTATGAGCCCCCCCACATAGCCTTCCTGTATACCGTATGAGCCCATATCCTGTCCACCGCCATTAACTTGAGAACGGCGGCAGCTATAATCATTGCAGCTGACAGTGGCCACTTTGAGCATCAAAGTTAAATGAGCGCCATATGCGTTACCCAGCGCTCATTGTTTTGGGGGGGGGGTCATGGGTTTCATATCATAGCATTTCTGTATGCAAGGTGTCGATTCGTATTGAATTGATGATGCCCTACAGTTTTTTAATTCACTTTTTTTTTTCTCTATCTCGTTCCGTTTTCAAGATAAAAATGCTAACTCCGTTGTTTTCCACCAGGTGGCGCTGTAGGTGGTTTCATTGTGTAGCGCATGGATACTTTACTATACCTAGACACCACTTCTATGCCTGTAGCTGCCGCCGCTCTCAAGTTAATGGCGGTGGACACACTGTATATAGTGTGAGTCCCTACATAGTGTGAGCCACCTACATAGTGAGTCCCCTATGTACAGTGGGAGACCCCACTTGGCCTCCTACATACCGTGCTTCCCTGAAAGTAAACCCTAGCAGGATTTTGGCCTTTTTGGAGAGGCTTGAAATATAAGTCCTTCGCTAAAAAATAAGCCCTAGTTGCGTACTCAAACGAATAGTATCCTGAAATAGGATTTGTGCAGCCCTATTTAAGGATCCGTAGCTTTTATTGTCCCCTTGTATTGCTCTAAGCCCCGGCTAATTAAGTGAATGGCTATTCCGCTTCTTGCCCACCGCCCTGCACTCACACTCTCTGCCTGCTGCATTGCATCACAATCCTCAGCGCCTTTCCTGAGCTGAGTGGCCGCTGCATAGACATACGCTGTCACTCTATGCTCAGGAGAGGCACTGATGATTGTTATGCGACCCTCAGGCTGGCAGTACTAGTAATACAGCTGGCAGAGTCCAAGTGAACTTGCAGGACTCTGTCAATAAAAATGGCCGCCCCCAGCGGCTGCAGAAAAATTAATGAATAAAATTAATCTTAAAACAGGACATTTCATTTTGTATTAAAAATAATTGATTATATAATCAATAAATATAATTAATACAAGAATAGCATTCAAGACACACTCCCTTTTTAATAAAAAAAAAAAACAACAAAAAACTAAAATAGCTCATTAGGTGCCAAATATTTTGACTGCAATAGAGCAGAGTGTCGGAATAAAAGAAAAAAAAAAGTTCTATACTCGCCTCCGGTGCAGCCGAGGTTCCAGCAATGTCTGAAGCCGCGTTTCCGGAGCCCATTTGACATTGACACTCAAGTTCCGCAACCAATCAGCGCCCGGAGTCTGTCTCCCTGCCCTTGGACAGTTGTCACATCCTGCTCAAATATCCGAGGGCGGGGTGAAGGAAGCCGGCGCTGATCAGACGCGGGATCCGCATGTCAGAACAGTGTCATGTGGGCCCCGGGATCGCAGCTTCAGACCTCACTGGAACCAGTGAATAAAAGGTCTGAGTGAAATTTAAAGGGGATCTCTATTTTGGATTTAAAATTAAAAAATTTTTGCAATTGGGTTTCAATAAAAGCTCCCAAGTTGTACATCTGATGTGTGGTTAAAGGGCCTCTGTACAAGCGCTCAGTGCACCATGGGGCGGCCTAACCTGTAAGTGCACCCTCCCGCCTGCTGGTTTTCCCTCTTAGTCCCTCCCCCGTCTTTGATTGACAGCTCTGGCTTCATAGAGCAAGAGAAGGGCAGAGATAGACAAAAACCCAGCAGGTTGGCACTTACATGTTTGGCTCCTCCATGATACACAAACGTCTGAACTTGGTTTGAACAGTCATTCTGTGCTGACGGAGTCCCTTAAAGGGAACCTGTCACCAGTTTTGGGGCCTCTAAGTTGCGGCCACCACCACCGGGTTCTTATATACAGCATTCTAACATGCTGTATATAAGGGCCCAGGCCGCTGTGTAGAACATAAACACTTTACTACTTACCTAGAAGGTCACTCCGGTGCACAACAGTCAGATGTGTGGCTCAGTTCTCCGGGATCGGCGCCTCCTCTTTGGGCCATCTTTGTCCTCCTTCTTCTGAAGTTGGCATGCATGACGGATCCTACGTCATACACACTCGCCGGGCACTGAGGTCCTTCGCAGGCGCACTACAATACTTTGATCTGCCCTGAGTCGGAAGTGATTAGCGCAGTACACAAGAATGTGATTGCAGCCTTATACTGAAAGCTATCAAAAAATGTTTTGTACCCCAAAATGTTACCAATAAAACCCCTAACTTAGCTGCACAAATACAGCCCCCACTTCAGTTACGTCATCTGTCACTGGAAATATCGGGGGGTCCCACATTACTGGTAGAACAGACTATAAAAAAGCAACGGCTCCCACCTCCCCCTAATAAAATCCAGTGACGTCTGCACTCCCAAATCTAAATGCCCCCCCCTCATTTGAGCCCCCCTTGTTCCTAAACCGCAGTAAGGGGGTGTGTGGCATAATTGTAGTGGGGATAGTGCACTTAACAATTTACGGGTCTTCAGAAGCACAAACTGGCCACAGTGTATGGGGGCGCCACAATATATGGAGGTACAATGTATGGGCACTAGGCTGCCATGTTTGTAATTCTCCAGGAAAAAAAAGCATGGTGTGGATGCTACAAAGTAGTCACTGCAGCCATGGATTAATTCTGAGAGGTGCAATTGGTACAGTGGGGGGGGGGGTCCTTTTTGTTTTGTTTTTATTTTTCTGCCTTTTTGGAACCTCAGGGACTCTGCAAATACAACAATGTCCAGATTTACATCCCACAAATTACATGGCAGTCTTTGCTTTCCAAGTTTTGCATGTCGCGAACCATTAGTTTTTAAACCGGTATCACTTTGTTCGAGGGAAAAGGCATAACAAATTATAGGGCCACATTTCTCCTATTACCCCTTGTGTAAATTTATAGAGGGGTCTAGTTTCCAAAATGGGGTCACTTGTGGGGGTTTCTGCTGTTTTGGCACCTCGGGGCTCTCACCATGTGACATGACATTTACAATCTAATCCAGACAAATTTACCCTCCAGAAATCAAACAGCCCTGCCGTGGGCTCAAACTGCCTAAAAAATTATGGGGGCTGTTTTCTCATATATTATCCATTGTGAAAATTACAAATTTTGTTTAAAATTGTTTTAACATCCACATTTTAAGTTCTGTAAAGCATCTATGGGATCAGAATGCTCAACAATCCACCCCCCCCTTCCCCAGATGAATTCTTTGGTTGGTCTAGTTTTCAAAATTGGCTCACTTGTGGGGGTTTTCTGCTCTTTGGGTACCTTAGGGGCTTTGCAAATGCGACCTGGTGCTTGGAATTTTTCAGCTTAAAATTCAAATATTGCTCCTTCTGTTCCGAGCCCGGCCGTTTATCCAAACAGCATTTTTTGCAGTTTTCTCAATGTAGGAAAATATTGTAATATAAAGGTCCGGCTGTTACGTATGCGACCTATTACTGTGGTTGGTGTTTTGGGTTTGTTTTTTTTTGCCTTCTTCAAAATTAAAGTATTTTCTTTTCCTTTTCTATGAACTTCATTGATCGTTTTAGCTTTGCTCTCATCGGGGACTGGATGATTGATGGCTTCTATAATACAGCGACGTTCTCTTGTATTGCGTCGAGCATCTGGCACATTATTCTCACCTCCATGACTGTGTTAGGTCCCTGGCTGCCATTTGTGGTTATCGGCGGCATCCCGCAATCTCGTTTGTGCCGACGCAGAAGCCTCCTCCCTTTTTATATAACCACTTAGATGCCGCGATCACTATGAATGGTATCGGTTATCTCCTATCCTGGCTGTTAGAGCGGGACGGCATCTGCTGGAATTCATCTGTCACCCAAAGTGATGGTGAAGAACCGTTCCTGTACACTGTATCAGAGGAGGCAGGGCAAGAAAGTGTTACAGGGATTGTCCATTTTGGTTCCCAATTATGGGTGGTCTAAATAAAAAGTGAGGGTTTGAGCAAAACCCAGTGACTGATCCTTTGTATTCTTTGCTCTTCTGCTCAGGGCGGTGGATTCATGGACATGTTCTCTATGATGAATGACCTCATGGGCGGTATGGTGAGTATACATATATACTTGTGTGTGTGTGCATGTGGCGTCCGCCATGTTACATTATTGCTCATGTTCCTCTGGTTTTCTTTAGGAGCAAATGACAAACGCCTCAAACTGTCAGACCTTCTCGTCTTCCACAGTCATCTCTTACTCCAACATGGGGGGAAGCGGAGCCCCCAATGTATATCAGGAGACCTCGCAGACACGCACCGCACCTGGTGGGGTGAGTAGGATTTTATCCATCCACTTCGTATCTGGAGAGCGATGTCGTCCTCTCGGATTGATCTCGCATCCGTCTCTCTTCATGGCGGGGGGGCATAAGGACCGAGCTTGTCCGATATTAGAGGCGTTCTTCTTTTTCTTCAGATCCGTGAGACGCGGCGCACCATGCGGGATTCAGACAGCGGAATGGAACAGATGAGCATCGGACATCACATCGGAGAACGATCGCACATCATGCAGCGTTCACACAACCGCCGCACCGGAGACCGGGAGGAAAGACAAGAGTTCATCAACATAGACGAACGTGAGACAACCTTCCTTAGGTCCCACCAACCCCACCCAGGAACCTTCTAGAACACCCACTGTTAGGCCCCTTTACACGTCAGTGATTTCTGTACGCTTGACGCAGTTTTCATACGTACTGGAAACATGGACATACACAGACCCATTAAAATCAATGGGTGTGCACACACATTAGTGTTTTTCACAAGGACCGTGTTTCCGTGTGGCGCACGCGTGTGTTCCGCATGGAGACAAGACCGTTTTTCTCCGGCAGCAGTGATGTCACATGGACCACACGGTGGTGTAATCCGTGTTCACACAAACGTGTTTTCTCCGGTATGTGTCAAATACATTTTCTATACTCGCCTGTCTTCGGCGCTGCTGTCACTTGCTTCAGGGCCCGCACGTTATGCTCATTACATATTCACTGCACCATGGACCCAGAAGCAGCAGCAGCGACTGAGACATCAGCATCGGGGACAGGTAAGTTAAAAGTTCCTGCTCTCCGTGTGCTATCACAGATAGCACACGGAGACCACGTGTTCCAAAATCACACCACATGGAGGGCCATACGCACCTTTAACACGTCCGTGAAAAAAAGTTTTGTTTTTTTTTTTCCACGGATATGTGAAAGAGTCCTTAGGCGGAGGTTTACATAAACCGCTCTTTGTTTCAGTTTGGGACGCTTTAGATTAGCTGAATTGTACCGCATAATTTAGGACAGAGCTCAGGTATTCACATCACCCCCATGTTCTGCAGGGATCACCCCCAAGACCATTGTGAGGCTCTTACCTTTTTGCAATCTGCACTTTACCTGCTGGGCTGGAGCTTGCGTACTGCCTGTGACATGCGTGCTGCTGCGCTGTCTATGGCCTCTCCTGGGCGTTACACCCGCATCTGGAGCTCCCAAGGCATGAGGGGCAAGCTACTGCTGAAGGGAATCAAGAGGGCAAAGAGGCTGATGAGCATGGAAACTACCCACTACAAGATACAGAGACCACCCATTAGGAGAGAGGAAGGGACAGAAATCTCCCAGGCCGCTTTGCCACCAACTCCCCCCCCCCCCCCCCCCCTCCATGTCACCACCTACCACTGTGGAGGTCGCCTGAGCTGTAGTTGGTTTGTTTACATACACAGATATTCTTATTACGTTTAAACAATCAAACTATAGATGTAGTTGCATAATAATCTGTCTATGTAGCTATCGCATAGACCCATAATATAATTCTAAGCTGTATAGTCATGAAGGAGTTAACCAAAGATAATGAAGCCAGAATGTGAAGCTGCAAAGTCTTATCAGTAGCTTTCACACAGAAAGAATGTACAAGAAATAAACAATGTGCTGGGAGAAAATAGGCAGTGAAATACTCCTTACTCCCTTGTTCTAGCTTCAAGGTTAGAGATGCAAACTGTATAATTGGGTGTCTTGCAATACACGAGTTCAGTTGATGACGCTGGCTCAAGGAGACCATGTCTGTGTTCATTGTCTTATACATTGATATATCGGCACTGATATACAGCTAATACGGCACCGTCTCTGCATATCCCGAACGAAGACTCCATTAGCAGTCTTCACCCAAATTCCTCCCTTGACACCACCATACAACAGCTATAACTGTTAATCTTTTGTCCTCCATTACAGTCGATGCTGCTGATTTTGATGACGAATGGCATAGAGGCACGTCCCGCTATAGGAACCAGAGGGGGTTGGCATACAGAAGGAGAGGCGGCCCAGAGGAGCAGCTCGCCATCCAGGGACCCGAAGACAGCACAATTAGGCCGTCTCGCAGATACGACTGGTGATAGGTGAGGACCCGGCACGACTGCTCATTACATGGTTCTTGGTGCACGACACAATTAGGCTATGTGCACACGCTGCAGATTTGGTGCAGACCTTTTCTGCACCAAATCTGCACACTGTGGCAAAAAAATGCATCAAAACTGGATGCGGTTTTGACACGGTTTTGGTGTGTTTTTTCTTTATTTTTTGGGCCATCAAGAAAGTCAATGAATAGAAATTGAAGTCAATGGGTGAAAAAAAACTATGCTAAATCTGACCAATAATTGACATGCTGCAGATTTTTTTTTTTTCTGCACCAAGACAAAAACCGCACCATGTACACAGCAAATCTAAAATCCCATAGACTTTGCTGCCTTCATTAGTGGCATGCAGATTTTGATGCAAATTTCGAAAAAACTGCATAAAAAACCGCAGCGTGTGCACAGGGCCATACAATGGCGCTCTGCAAGAACCCAACTTATCTCACATACAGAACACAACCTGCTGATCCTCTGCCGTGGGAAAAACGGAGCACTCTTAATGGACAAGGGGAAAAAAAACGAAATAGTGCCACACCTCTCTCAGGTTGTGTTTGGTATTGCGGCTCAGCCTTATTCACATCAACAAAGCTGCGTTGCAATCCCAGTCACGACCTATGGGCAAATCTTTATTTTTCAAGTCCTCTACATTTTAAGATACACCCGCAATGTCTAGTAACTGGGACCCCAAAGGTCCATAGAATAAGGAAATATTGCCATAGTTTACGCCTAGCAGCTCATTTGGATTTTCTCGGCCGCAGCGCCAATCCAGATTGATAGGACTAGTCCGGAGCGGCGCTGTATCAGAAAAAAAATGCGAGGTGCAGATCCCACAGCCAAATATTACCAGGGTGCCTCCACCAAGTGCACGGACTTCAAAGCTATTCATCACGGATTGCAGCACCTCGTACTTACCAGCAGGTGGCGCTCTGTGTTTTGGTATTTTTTACTTTTAGGCTTGATGTAATCAGGGATTCTTCCCGCTGAGCGACGGTCGCAGGTCTGCCTGCTATTTCTGATGAAAATTGCAAAATTATGATCTAATTAGGACTTGTGGTTTACATTATCTGCTGCACCCAAACCTCTGTGCTGCCCACGAGGGTGCAGGAGAGCGGCTTGCCGCCTGCCAGCCTCTAAATTGACAGCTACCCCCTCCGCCGTTTGGAGGTGACGGGCTGTTACTCGCCCCGTTGCGCGTTTGTCGGCTAATTTCTAGGTCTATAGTGCCATCCATGTTTTATGCATGCCATTCTTCTCGCTCTACAGTCCTGGCAGCGCCCAGGAGACTTCACTGTAAGCAATTCACTGAATTTTTAAAGTACAGAGTGGCACGGTGCATGCAGAGAGGGGCTGCCTAATAACGTCAGACGTCCCCGGGGGGTTCAGAGCAGGCCCATCCGCTGTGTATAATGCTGAGTAACACTGTGTCTCACTCCGCTCACACCGAGAGCTGCACTCGGGATTCTGCTGACTGCACAGCTTTTCTCATGAGGTCGGATCCTATTCACTCCTCCTGGCCTTGAGCCTTTTACACAGTGTCGCATAATTGCTTTTTTTAGTCTGGATTTTCTCTATAGGTTTTTATGGGCAGCCTGATAAAAAAAAAAAGAAAGCAAAAAAAACGCACACGTGTTTTAAGTGCAGAATTAACAATTTTATGCACCATATTTTTCAGATTATAAGACGCACTTTTCCTCCCAAAGGTTTGGTAGGAAAGTGAGGAATGCGTCTTATAATCCAAATATAACTTGCCGGGAGGGGGTGGAGAGGGGCCGCAGGAGGCAGGGGCTGTGCAGGCCCAAGGCGCCGGCGGCTGTGCAGGCCCAAGGCGCCGGCGGCTGTGCAGGGGCTGTAGGCGGTGAGGGCTTAAAATAATGGCACCCGGAGACAACGAGCTCCCAGATGGAGCTCTCAGCTCAAGATCTCATCTGCGCATGCGCCGCCTCCGGCCCCTTGATCTCCCAGCAAGCGGACTTAAGGAAAATGGTGCCTGAAGGTAGCGCATGTGCAGCTATTGACATTTAAGCCGAGAACTCAATCTGCGCACGCACCAAATCCGGGCGCCATTTCTTTGAAGTCCTTACCATCCGCAGCCCCAGCACAGCCACTGTCACGTACACTTCCTGGGACACCCACCGCACCGCCCGCAGCATCGCCCCTGCCTCCTGTGACCCCCGCTCCGCTGCCGCGCCCCTCCACTAAGACGCAATTGGATTATAAAACAGACCCAATTTTTTTTTTTTCTCTCTAAACATGGGATTCATTTTTGCGTTTTTATAAACCGAAATATATGGTACTTTGAAAAAAAACAAACTCCTTCCAATGTGCACCAAAAATGGAGGCAAATGCATTAAAAATGCAATAACCAAAGATTATTGTTATGTATTTTGCTGCAGACACTAGAACAAAATTCCAGTATTTGGCATCAGTTATGAAACTACAACTCCCAGCATGCTCTAGCAAGTGCCTGACAGTCTGTGCCTACAGGAGCAATGGGAACAGCTCAGGGAAAGAATAGTGCAGGAGCTTTTCTCCGTGTTATCACCCCTCCTACCTGTCAAAATGGCTTTGTGCTTCCAAGTGAATGGGAAACGTACCAATAACCTGTTTACACCAGCTGTGTAACACTACAACTCCCAGCATGCCCGAGCAGCTGCCTGTTCACCTTGTGGCTGTGAAGGAATGCTGGGAGTTGTAGTTTGCCAAACACTTGCATGTGGCCGGTCGCTGAGGTTCATTGGTTTGCACCATTTTCCGTGCATTACACAGAGGACTCATTGATACTAATGAATGCCCTGCAATTCTTTATCTCGCCTGTGGAGGTGCTGCAGGGATATTGATCACTTGCTGTTGGGTTTTTCGGCTGATCAGTGCGTCCATCTTTCCTCTCGTTGCAGGGAACGTCTGCACGGATAAGACAAGATTCCGAATATTCCCAAAGGGACCACTCCCTCCGCTCACCGCTGCATCATCTCCTGATACCTCTGTCCAGTCCCCCTCCCCACTTGCTCCCTAGTTTTTAATTTTCCCCTCACGTCTGCACTTATTTTATTATTTTTTTTTTCTCCCCCCTCCTGTGGAAAGTCCATACTATGTTCCATACTAATGGGAGCGACATTCGGGAGACGGCGAATACTGCTGTTAGGGGGCTACGCAGGGGTAGATGGAGTCTCGTTACATGGGGGTGGAGTAGAGGGAATCGGGGCCTGTGAAGGGGCGGGGGGGGAGGTGGAGTTCATATTTAAGTTCTGTAGATGTAGACTTTTCAGTATAGACCATCGTCCTGCGCGCCGCGGGCTCTTTACCGGCGGTGGAACTACAGCTCTGGTGTTTGCTGGGAGTTGTAGTCTCGCTGCCGCGAGAGTGGTCGGCCTGCACGTCACCGGTGTAGCCACGTTGCGAGAGGACGGACGTGATTTTTACATCGGGGTGGGGGTGGGGTTGTGGGGGGGAGGGGAGGGGCGAGGTACTCTCCGGCTTTTACAACATGAAGGGGCGGCCATCTTGTATTATTATTCTTGTGGGTTTGTCGGTGGATTCACATTCCTCTACAGCGGGGAAGACGCTCTGCAGAGTTACTGATCCCGGGTGGGTGCAATGAAGGCCAATTCGCTCTGCCTGATGGGGGTTGTAGTATAACATTTTTTTTTTTTTTTCTTTTTGTTTCACAATGTTTAATAATAATTGTACAACTGTATTAATAAAAGGAGAACGTGTTCTGTTCCTTCATCTGGTTCTTCACCTTCGTGACTAGGAATCGGGGCTCGCGGGTGCGGAGCAGGAGCGCGGCACTAATAGGGCAACATTTGGAAGGGTTGTATCACAATACACGCGACGGTAGTCGTCCGTGCCATGGACACACATAGCTGAGCAGAGGAGCTGCAGGCGCAGAACGAGAGATGGACGTGACGTCTGAAGTGACCCTCAGTGAAGGGGGGGGGCACCCAACCGTTACTAGAGCCTCGTACTGTGCCTATCCAGGGTATAGCTCCTCCTGGCCATTGTTAATGGTCACCCACATGAATGGTGGTCCTGGTATCCCAGGTGAGCCCAGCTCTAATTGTTTGATCACTCAGTGTCTGCAGAGCCAAGGAAAAATAAAACCGGAAAAGAAGGTACAGGAGCTTTTCTTCATGTTATCACCAAAGTTTATTGATGTCGTCAATCTCATGCAGCCACCGATGATTTGAAGGCGATATGAGAGATCATCATCCCCTATCATCCCCTATCATCCCCTATCATCCCAATACAGGAGCTTTTCTTAATGTTATCACCAAAGTTTATTGATGTCGTCAATCTCATGCAGCCACCGATGATTTGAAGGCGATATGAGAGCCTTTCATCATCAACTTTCTTACCAATCACAACCTGCAGTGACTACAATGGGAAATACAGGACCTTTTCTCCATGTTATCACCTATCCCAGCCTATTACTGTCATCAGCGTCCCCTCTATTCATCTCCAGAAACTTCTCTCCATGTTATCACCTCTTACCTATAACAGTCTATTGTGGTCATCACCCTCTCCCCTTCATTCATCCTCAGTAACGTTTCTCCATGTTATCACCTCTTATCTATCCCAGCCTATTGTGGTCATCAACCTCCCCTCCATTCATCTCCAGTAACTTCTCTCCATGTTATCACCTCTCTTATGGTCCTCTATCCCTCTGTACAGCACAAGTGACTTGACAGAGGATACAGGAACTTTTCTCCATGTTATTACCTCTTGCCTATCCCAGCCTATTGTGGTCATCAACCTCCATCAATCTCCATTCATCTCCAGTAACTTCTCTCCATGTTATCACCTCTTACCAATCACAACCTATTCCTGTCATGAACCTTTTATACAACACCAGAGATGGAGGATGTGGGAACTTTTCTCCATGTTATCACCTCCTTTATCAGTCACAGCCACTGTCATCAAGTAAGTTATTTAGCTAAATATACTTAGCCACGGTCAATGTCCTTTACCCCCCCCCCCTGTACAGCAGCATTGACTTGATGGAGGATATGAGAACGTTTCTCAATGTTATCACCCTTCTCACCGGTCACCGCCTATTGCTGGCCTTTGCCCTCCCCTTACCCCAGAGGTCTTCAGTAACTTTTCTCCATGTTATCACCTCTCTGACCAATCACAACCCATTTCTGTCATGGACTTTTTGTACAGCATCTGTGATGGAAGATGCTGGAACTTTTCTCCATGTTGTCACCTCTTTTACCAATCACAACCATTGTCAACTCAGTTACTCAAATTTACAGTGTCACAGTTATTATTATTATTATTTATTATTATTTTATAGCGCCATTTATTCCATGGCGCTTTACAAGTGAAAGAGGGTATACGTACAACAATCATTAACAGTACAAGACAGACTGGTATAGGAGGAGAGAGGACCCTGCCCGCGAGGGCTCACAGTCTACAGGGAATGGGTGATGGTACAATAGGTAAGGACAGAGCTGGTTGTGCAGTGGTCTACTGGACTGAGGGTTATTGTAGGTTGTAGGCTTGTTGGAAGAGGTGGGTCTTGAGGTTCCTCTTGAAGCTTTCCACGGTATGGGAGAGTCTGATATGCTGAGGTAGAGCGTTCCAGAGTATGGGGGAGGCACAGGAGAAATCTTGTACGCGATTGTGGGAAGAGGAGATAAGAGAGGAGCAGAGAAGGAGATCTTGTGAGGATCTGAGGTTGCGTGCAGGTAGGTACCGGGAGACTAGGTCACAGATGTAGGGGGGAGACAGGTTGTGCATGGCTTTGTATGTCATGGTTAATGTTTTGAACTGGAGTCGTTGGGCGATGGGAAGCCAGTGAAGGGATTGGCGGAGTGGCGAGGCTGGGGAGTAGCGAGGGGAGAGGTGGATTAAGCGGGCCACAGAGTTTAGGATAGATTGGAGGGGTGCAAGAGTGTTGAAAGGGAGGCCAGAGAGCAGGAGGTTGCAGTAGTCGAGGCGGGAGATGATGAGGGCATGCACTAATGTTTTTGCTGATTCTTGGTTAAGGAAAGCACGGATCCGGGAGATATTTTTGAGTTGTAGTCTGCATGAGGTGAAGAGGGCTTGGATGTGTGGCTTGAAGGATAGAGCAGAGCCGAGGGTTACTCCAAGGCCACGAGCTTGTGAGACTGGGGAGAGCGAGCAGCCATCAAGTTTAATGGAAAGGCTTGTTGGAGGAGAGTGAGGAGGAGGAGGAAAGACAATGAACTCTGTTTTGTCCATGTTAAGCTTTAGGAATCGCGCAGAGAAGGATGAAATAGCAGACAGACATTGTGATATTTTGGTTAGTAGAGAGGTAATGTCAGGTCCAGAGAGTAGATCTGTGTCATCAGCATAGAGATGATACTGGAAGCCGTGGGACTCTATGAGCTGTCCCAGGCCGAAGGTGTAGATGGAGAACAGCAGGGGTCCAAGAACTGAGCCTTGGGGGACACCTACAGATAGGGGGCGAGATGAGGAAGTGGTGTGAGAATGGGAGACGCTGAAAGTTCGGTCGGTTAGGTATGAGGAGATCCAAGATAGGGCCAAGTCTGTGATGCCCAGAGATGAGAGAATCTGTAGTAATATATATCTCCAATAACATTTCTCCACGTTATCACCTCTTACCAATTACAGCCTATTCCTTTCATGAATCTTTTGCACGGCACCTGTGATGGAGGATGCAGGCACCTTTCTCTATGTTGTCACCTTCCTTACAGCTTATTGCTGGCCTCAAATCCCCCCCCCCCCATACATCTCCAGTAACATTCCCCATGTTATCACCTCCTACCACTCATAACCTATACCTATCATGTACCTTTTGTACAACACCTGTGATGAAGGATGCAGGAACCTTTCTCCATATGCAGGAACCTTTCTCCATGTTATCACCTCTTTTACCAGTTACTGCCACTGTCAACTCGGTTCAGTTAATTAACTGTACCAATGATGAAGGATGCAGGAACCTTTCTCCATGTTATAATTACTTAGCCACTGTTACTGTTACCTCCCCTGCACAGCATCAGCGACTTGGCAGAGGATACAGGAACTTTTCTCAATGTTATCACCTTTCACAGCTGTCATCACACACACCCCCAGTAACTTTTCTCCTTGTTATCGCTCTCACTTTTCAGAAACGATAGGTGCTGTCTGATGTGATATATAAGGGGTCTTTTTCTAGTAAAGGAGGTGAACAGTTGCAGATACAGTACAGACCAAAAGTTTGGACACACCTTATCATTCAAAGGGTTTTTTTTATTTTCATGACGGAATCAAAACTATGAATTAAAGGGAACCTGTCACCTAGAATATGCGTCGTTCTGACCTATCAGCAGACGCATGTGTGCCCTAATTACACCTTCCTACCCATCCCTGTGCTGTAAAATTGTATAATATGAAAGTAATAATGTTTTATGTGGTCACAGGGGCGGCGCCTTGCCCTATGGATGTCTGCATATTTCCGTGGTATCATGCCCCTGTGGGCGTGATACCATGGAGCGACGTCCCCATTGCAACAGGCTTCTCTTCCGGGGCTCCTTGTCAGTTTCAGACGCGCACTGCGCATGCGCGGTGCACGTCTGAAGCCGGCGATTGAACACCTGGAAACTAAGCCTGCTGCAATGCGCGCAGGATAGAATGAGCGATGGGGACGTCGCTCCATGGTATCACGCCCACAGGGGCGTGATACCACGGAAATATGCAGACGTCCATAGGGAAAGGCGCCACCCCTGTGACCACATTCCATGCTATTTACATACGAAATATGAAGGTAATAAAACATTATTACTTTCATATTATACAATTTTACAGCACAGGGATGGGTAGGAAGGTGTAATTAGGGCACACATGCATCTGCTGATAGGTCAGAACGCATATTCTAGGTGACAGGTTCCCTTTAACACATGTGGAATGAAATACTTAACAAAAAAATGTCATATTTTAGGTTCTTCAAAGTAGCCACCTTTTGCTTTGATTATTGCTTTGCACACTTTTGGCATTCTCTTGATGAGCTTCAAGAGGTAGTCACCGGAAATGGTCTTCACTTCACAGGTGTGCCCTGTCAGGTTTAATACGTGGGATTTCTTGCCTTATACATGGGGTTGGGACCATCAGTTGTGTTGTGCAGAAGTCTGGTGGATACACAGCTGATAGTCCTACTGAATAGACTGTTAGCTGCTTTTTTTCTTGACAATACAAATTCTAAGTAAAGAAAAATTAGTGGCCATCATTACTTTAAGAAATAAAGGTCAGTCAGTCCGAATAATTGGGAAAACTTTGAAAGTGTCCCCAAGTGCAGTGGCAAAACCCATCAAACACTACAAAGAAACTGGCTCACATGAGGACCGCCCCAGGAAAGAAAGACCAAGAGTCACCTCTGCTGCATAGGATAAGTTTATCCGAGTCACCAGCCTCAGAAATCGCAGGTTAATAGCTGCTCAGATTAGAGACCAGGTCAATGCCACACAGAGTTCTAGCAGCAGACACATCTCTAGAACAACTGTTAAGAGGAGACTTTGTGCACCAGCCTTCATGGTAAAATAGCTGCTAGGAAACCACTGCTAAGGATCGGCAACAAGCAGAAGACACTTGTTTGGGCTAAAGAACACAAGGAATGGACATTAGACCAGTGGAAATCTGTGCTTTGGGCTGGTGAGTCCAAATTTGAGATCTTTGGCTCCAACCACCGTGTCTTTGTGCGAAGCAGAAAAGGTGAACGGATGGACTCTACATGCCTGGTTCTCATCGTGAAGCATGGAGGAGGAGATGTGATGGTGTGGGGGGGTGCTTTGCTGGTGACACTGTTGAGTATTTATTCAAAATTGAAGGCATACAGAACCAGCATGGCTACCACAGCATCTTGCAGCGGCGTGCTATGCCATCTGGTTTGCATTTAGTTGGACCATCATTTATTTTTCAACAGGACAATGACCCCAAACACACCTCCAGGCTGTGTAAGGGCTATTTGACTAAGAAGGAGAGTGATGGGGTGCTACACCAAATGACCTGGCCTCCACAGTCACCAGACCTGAACCCAATTGAGATGGTTTGGGGTGAGCTGGACCGCAGAGTGAAGGCAAAAGGGCCAACAAGTGCTAAGCATCTCTGGGAACTCCTTCAAGACTGTTGGAAAACCATTTCCGGTGACTGCATCTTGAAGCTCATCAAGAGAATGCCAAGAGTGTGCAAAGAAGTAATCAAAGCAAAAGCTGGCGACTTTGAAGAACCTAGAATATAAGACATTCTAAGTTGTTTCACACTTTTTTGTTAAGTATTTCATTCCACAGATGTGTTAATTCATAGTGTTGATGTCTTCAATGTGAATCTACAACTTTCAGAGTCCTGAAAATAAAGAAAACTCTTTGAATGAGAAGGTGTGTCCAAACTTTTGGTCTGTACTGTATGTACTGCATATATAATATATATATATATATATATATATACACAGTTAGGTCCAGAAATATTTGGACAGTGACACAATTTTCGCGAGTTGGGCTCTGCATGCCACCACTTTGGATTTGAAATGAAATCTCTACAACAGAATTCAAGTGCAGATTGTAACGTTTAATTTGAAGGTTTGAACAAAAATATCTGATAGAAATTGTAGGAATTGTACACATTTCTTTACAAACACTCCACATTTTAGGAGGTCAAAAGTAATTGGACAAATAAACCAAACCCAAACAAAATATTTTTTATTTTCAATATTTTGTTGCGAATCCTTTGGAGGACATCACCAAACGCTGGGTTTCCTCCTTCTTAATGCTTTTCCAGGCCTTTACAGCCACAGCCTTTAGGTCTTGCTTGTTTGTGGGTCTTTCCGTCTTAAGTCTGGATTTGAGCAAGTGAAATGCATGCTCAATTGGGTTAAGATCTGGTGATTGACTTGGCCATTGCAGAATGTTCCACTTTTTTGCACCCATGAACTCCTGGGTAGCTTTGGCTGTATGCTTGGGGTCATTGTCCATCTGTACTATGAAGCGCCGTCCGATCAACTTTGCGGCATTTGGCTGAATCTGGGCTGAAAGTATATCCCGGTACACTTCAGAATTCATCCGGCTACTCTTGTCTGCTGTTATGTCATCAATAAACACAAGTGACCCAGTGCCATTGAAAGCCATGCATGCCCATGCCATCACGTTGCCTCCACCATGTTTTACAGAGGATGTGGTGTGCCTTGGATCATGTGCCGTTCCCTTTCTTCTCCAAACTTTTTTCTTCCCATCATTCTGGTACAGGTTGATCTTGGTCTCATCTGTCCATAGAATACTTTTCCAGAACTGAGCTGGCTTCATGAGGTGTTTTTCAGCAAATGTAACTCTGGCCTGTCTATTTTTGGAATTGATGAATGGTTTGCATCTAGATGTGAACCCTTTGTATTTACTTTCATGGAGTCTTCTCTTTATTGTTGACTTAGAGACAGATACACCTACTTCACTGAGAGTGTTCTGGACTTCAGTTGATGTTGTGAACGGGTTCTTCTTCACCAAAGAAAGTATGCGGCGATCATCCACCACTGTTGTCATCCGTGGACGCCCAAGCCTTTTTGAGTTCCCAAGCTCACCAGTCAATTCCTTTTTTCTCAGAATGTCCCCGACTGTTGATTTTGCTACTCCAAGCATGTCTGCTATCTCTCTGATGGATTTTTTCTTTTTTTTCAGCCTCAGGATGTTCTGCTTCACCTCAATTGAGAGCTCCTTAGACTGCATGTTGTCTGGTCACAGCAACAGCTTCCAAATGCAAAACCACACACCTGTAATGAACCCCAGACCTTTTAACTACTTCATTGATTACAGGTTAACGAGGGAGACGCCTTCAGAGTTAATTGCAGCCCTTAGAGTCCCTTGTCCAATTACTTTTGGTCCCTTGAAAAAGAGGAGGCTATGCATTACAGAGCTATGATTCCTAAACCCTTTCTCCGATTTGGATGTGAAAACTCTCATATTGCAGCTGGGAGTGTGCACTTTCAGCCCATATTATATATATAATTGTATTTCTGAACATGTTTTTGTAAACAGCTAAAATAACAAAACTTGTGTCACTGTCCAAATATTTCTGGACCTAACTGTGTGTGTATATATGTATGTATGTATATGTATATGTATATGTATATATATATATATATATGTATATGTATATAAATTTCACATTCCCTCCCTGACTCTAATCCGGATATGTATAGATTGACATTTCCCGACATCAGTCTCAATGGAGATCTTTGGTCTAGTCGCTTCTTCAGGTGAATATTTGTTGATATGTGAATGTACTCGTGTCATGTATGACCCCTACTTTTATATTTGGGATTTGCTGCGTCTCCTGAGCTCTGCTTGGATCAGGCCTTCGCCTTCAAACACAAATTTCTATGCATTTTGTTTGAAAAATCTTTACATTAATGCAAAGTGCTTTTGAACATAACCTGTGTATAGTATGATTTTAATAGTGTCAAAAATGATTCTAGCAGCGAAAGGGTTAAAACTGGCACTATAAACCTGTGTGTGATTGCTGCCCCTTTTGGAGGTCTTAAATCTCATCCTAGTCCTGAGGGTTTAGGGCTTTCCTAGCGTTCGGACCACTCCGATAAATTTCCGTGCTGGCGAGATTTGCGTGTTTTATCTCCCAAATTGAAGGAGGTAAAAAAAAAAGGAAAAAACTGTGAGGAGTTCTTATTAAAAATGCAATAGAACAACAGAAACGGTTCCATCCATCTAATTGTCAGAGGCGAGGAGGCGCGCACCGTCCCCAAAGAATAATAACCAGAGCGAGCGGCAGGAAGCGTTATGATTGTGAACAGGATTGACCTTTTCATTATTTTCCCTCCGAGTCGTTTTTATACTTGTCCCAGACTTCACATTTTATTTTTTTATTATTGATGACCCCAAGAGCTTACAATCTATACTTGAAATGGTACCAGTATGGGGTGATCTTCCCCCTTTTTCGAAGCCACTTTCTCATACTGGGGGGCTGTCTCCCATTGACCGGTTGGGCCACAAGAAGGACATTCGTGCTGGCTGGCACAGATCCAAATCCTCGCACCCACCAATTTGTTAATCGCTGTTACGAAAAGCAGCGCTCCATTCTGACTTCCTGTCCAAGAATGCAAAAGAGCAGAGCTGCAGTGTAAAGCATGGAAGAGCTTCTGGTGAGACGGGAGGTTGCTGTATCCAGTAGACAATGCAGGTAAGGTTCTGTTCACATCTTGTCGCCACCTTGGAGGGTCTTTGGAGTGTTTTCACAAGCTTTTATTTACTGTCCATTATAAGCTGAGGGTTTGTTACAATTGCATCCTGTGTATACAGTGTGTCCACTCATATCCTGTTCACTGCCATTAACTTCAGAATGGCAGCAGCTATAGGCATAGAAGTGGTGTCTAGGTCTAGTAAAGTATCCATGCGCTACGCAATGAAACCACCTATAGCGCCACCTGGTGAAAAACAACTGAGTTGGCATTTTTATCTCGAAAACGGAACGAGATAGAGAAAAAAAGTGAATTACAAAGTTGTAGGGCATCATCAATTCAATACGAATCGACACCTTGCATACAGAAATGCTATGATTAGAACGTGTAAAATTCACAAGCCTGCGGACGTGAAGCGATACCTCATGGAGACCTTCCTACAAGTCATTGGGTATGGTGGCTGTGTGGAGTGGCCTCCGGTCACCTGACCTCACCCCATTGGACTTCTTTCTGTGAGGTCACATCAAACAGCAGGTGTGTGTGACCCCTCCTCCAACATTGCAGGACCTACGACGACGTATCACAGATGCTTGTGCAAACGTGTCACCTAACATATTGCACGACGTGCAGCAAGATACAGTATGCTGTGCAGAGTCCAGATGTGCATTGCAGCTGACGGGGGACACTTTGAGCATCAAAGTTAAATGAGCGCCATATGCATGACCAGCATTCAATGTTTTGGGGGGGGGGGGGGGGGGGTCATGGGTTTCATATCATAGCATTTCTGTATGCAAGGTGTCGATTCATATTGAATTGATGATGCCCTACAATTTTTTAATTCACTTTTAAATTGTAGGGCATCATCAATTCAATATGAATCGACACCTTGCATACAGAAATGCTATGATATGAAACCCATGACCCCCCCCCCCCCCAAAACATTGAATGCTGGTCATGCATATGGCGCTCATTTAACTTTGATGCTCAAAGTGTCCCCCGTCAGCTGCAATGCACATCTGGACTCTGCACAGCATACTGTATCTTGCTGCACGTCGTGCAATATGTTAGGTGACACGTTTGCGCAAGCATCTGTGATACGTCGTCGTAGGTCCTGCAATGTTGGAGGAGGGGTCACACACACCTGCTGTTTGATGTGACCTCACAGAAAGAAGTCCAATGGGGTGAGGTCAGGTGACCGGAGGCCACTCCACACAGCCACCATACCCAATGACTTGTAGGAAGGTCTCCATGAGGTATCGCTTCACGTCCGCAGGCTTGTGAATTTTACATGTTCTAATCATAGCATTTCTGTATGCAAGGTGTCGATTCGTATTGAATTGATGATGCCCTACAACTTTGTAATTCACTTTTTTCCTCTATCTCGTTCCGTTTTCAAGATAAAGATGCTAACTCCGTTGTTTTCCACCAGGTGGCGCTATAGGTGGTTTCATTGCGTAGCGCATGGCTATTTTACTATACCTAGACACCACTTCTATGCCTATAGCTGCCGCCGTTCTCAAGTTAATGGCGGTGGACAGGATATGGGTGGACACACTGTATAGTCTGCCCTTAGTGGTAGAAACAGGTTTGTTACAGTGTATCAGTGAGGGTAAAATGTACATGCTTTGGGTTAAGGCTACTTTCACACATCCGGTTTGAGCCCTGCGGCTCAATCCGGCTGTGAAAACTATGCAACGGATGCGGTGAAAACACCGCATCCTTTGCATAAGTTTTTACATGCGGCCGGTCCGTTTTTTTCCGGTTGCGGCATGCTACTGAGCATGCGCAGTGGAAAATACCGCATGCGGCGACCGGATGCGTTTTTTTCCGCATCGCGCCGCATCCGGCCTCCATAGGGATGCATTGAAAAATGCGCCGCAGCGGCCGGATGCGGCGCGATGCGGTGTTTTTTGCCGGAGCAAAAAATTTTGCAGGGAACGTTCGATCCGGCCGCCGCATCGGCTACATCTGCCGCATGCGGCAAAAACCGGACCGAACGCAAGCCCCTGCGGCACAATGCGGCACTAATGTAAGTCAATGCAAAAAAAACCGCAATCGGCGTTACAAAAGCCGGTTGCGGTTTTTCTGCAGAACGCCGTATTGTGCCGCAGAGCAAAAATCCGGATGTGTGAAAGTAGCCTTAGACTGATAGCAGTTGTAACAAACCCTCAGCTGTGAGAAGTATTTTTATCATATCAATTCGCTGACAGCTAGCAGAGATCTTGCAGCCAGCGAGAAATTGAGACACAAAGTAAATGACAGAGATGCAGAACTTCATTATACGATGTAATAACCTCTCTCCCGGGTTCTTCGCGTTCATCAGAGCAGACGGAGACAACCTGTGGTTCCTCCATTGTTACTGTCACGACGTGCTCGGCTCTGCATAGTTTAGAGAAGACGTAGATATTCGTGCTTCACCTGCCGCGGCGGCTGGAGAGCCATCGGCAGAACCTAGCGTCTTACCTCTTATCTCCACCTAACAGAACGCGGGCCGCGGCTCCCTCGAGAGAGCCCGGTCGCCATGCTTTGAAGAAAGCCACCTCCGATGCTTCACGGATTTACATTTATCAGTGAGCGTTAACCCCTTCCTTCATATGAAACAATCGCTTTATCTTAGTGAATCATTAAATCCTGTACAAGAAACGGGAACACTCCCATGTGCTTCTTAATCTGACGTGTAGACTCGTGCGGACACTTTAAGAACCCCCCCCCTCTAATATTCATTATTCCCCATGAAATTTAATAACTCCTTCAGTAGATTCTGTTTAGAACAGGTAAGTAGAATTTTGTAATTT